>NW_020897719.1:6827286-6954160 GCF_003984885.1 Neopelma chrysocephalum
CACATTGGCCTGTATGCCTTATGTTTATACCCCTCCATCAATAGACGTCTACCAGTAAACTACGAGTAAAAGACTTAGCATTATTAAGAAAAATATATCTTACCACGGGGGACCCCTGGTGGGCTAGTGGTTAGGATGCGGCGCTCTCACCGCCGAGGCCCGGGTTCGATTCCTGGTCAGGGATACTCCCCTGGGCAGATGGAGCTCGTTAGCCCTGTGAGGCCATCCATCTATGAGAAGGTCACTCTAAACAAACCTACGTCCTGAGGACCTCACTGCCATTGTCCAAGTTCGCTTGGCCCCAGCAGATGAACCTTAGGATTAAAGGGTGGGCTCAGTTCAGCGCACGCTGTGTCTCACCTAAAAAATCCATTGCGCAGGCTCGAAAGGTAAAAGACCTTTCCCAAAATCTTCGTTCGCGAAGACTGGTCATACATCTTACCACACAATAGTTTAGAGTCTGTTTACAACTGGTGGGCACAGCGGGGATCTATGGCTCCTCCGGTTAAGTCCCCATACGGACAAACAGCTGTGCAAGGGTCTATTCCAATCCCAAAAACCCCAGACAACAAAAACTAGTGATCAGGCTTAATTATGGAATTGGATATCTTCCACAAAGATCCAAAAGAATATGTACGTGCATGTGTTCTAGAACATGTGAACATTTGTAGCACTGAAGCTACGCGCTGATACAGATGCTCTAAGTTGAATTTGGAAACAGATTCCATAAGAGTGCAATACATAAAATAGCCAAAAAGCTGAAAAAAGTATGTAAAGCAAAAAAAAAAAAGGCTTTTACATTTCATTCCTATTACATATGTTAATGTAAAGTGTAATACATTTGTGAATATCAAATGCTAAATTTTATATGCTAAGTAATGATGTGGTTGTCTGATCTTTTAGGAAATGGTGAACACAGAAACTCAACATGCAAGCACAGTTGTCCTTCAATGTTGTACAAAGCTTTTTGAGAATACTGGCTTGTGTATCTGCAGACTACCACACCAGAATGTTGGAATGGAGTTTACTAGTGATCATATAAAGTCTGCCCTGAAATTCTGGTCAAACTCAGAAAATGCATATAGATTAGACTCAGAAGATGACACTTTCACTTCCTGTCCTTCTTCTGTTGGCTAGAATAAAGTGAGTTACCTATTTCACAGCCTTTTTGAATCATTGCCATCTACTTTTTTTTCAGTCATCTACTTCATTTCCTAAAACACTTGGAGTTCTTCATTAAAAAATTCCAGGGGTCCTGGATAGTGCATTCTGTGGCTTCCCCCTGTCAGGCTGTAGTGACACAAAAACCATTACTCCATAAAAAAATGCATTATTATTGTCAATGAAATTCTGGTTTGGCATGTATGCTGATCATAGTTACTTTTAACAGCATAACCTCCAGAGAGAAAAGGATTGATATGACAAAAAATGAAGGTCAGAGAGAGTTTAAATAAATCAGAATAGGAGAGAAACTTAAAATATGGCATTTATAAAAGAGATACTGCAGTTTAGCAGCATGAAGTATTTCTTATTGAATAATTCAAGAGAGTCTGGTTCAGAACACTAACCTAAGTGCTAATTAGCCACAGCAACATACTTACTTTCAACAAAAATATAAAATAAGATCTAATTAATGACCATTTCTAGTGGCAAAAGATTAAGTTCTCTAATTTCTCTCGAAAAAAAAGACACTAGAAGAGAAACAAAATTAAAGAGGAGCTTTAAAGTAAAAAAGCATTTCAAAGGCTAGGTTCCTGCGGGCATTTCAGTGCCTAGGGCATACTGCTCTGGTTAGCCCTTGAAACTCATCATTGCAAGAGTGAGATGATTATTTCTCTTCAGGAGAAATCCCTTCTATGCCAGTAAACACGGAATGGAAGTTGAATATTATTTAAACTGAGGTATGCATACAATTGGACTGAGAAAGAAGCATACCAGAACCCATATATTATTTTTTTAACTAAAAAGGGGACTAAATGAGCCTGCACAACTCTTTGAAACTGAGTCAAGAAACTCCTCCACCAGCTGGTTACACGGTACTCTGGTATAACATGTTTTTCGCAGTTTAATACATTATTTCTCAGCTAGAAAGTGAGAGCTATTTACAGAACTTAGAAAATTTGATAACACAGAGCAGGAGGTCACTAAATCACAGATAAATGGAGAAAGAATTCATAATGGTAGTTATAGTGTGCTCAGTAAAGCTGCTTTCACTGTTATCAGCCACATTATCTACAACACCGATTTGATTCAAATTACAAATCCAACTGTAATACAACAAACAAACCCAAGCTAATAAGCCATAAAATTTCAATTGAATGCTTCCATTAAGCATACATATATAAACCAAATTAAATGGCGCCCGACTCATGCATTTTATTGTTCTAAATATTGCAGTCCCATCAGCAGAGTATTTTCATAGTAATTCTAAAACTGTTTTATTAACCTGTGTTATGTGCATATTTTAAGTGATCAGTAGTGCTGATCAAGGACGCAGAAGGACAGATGTTTAATTGGCAGTAAGAACACAAGAGTGAATTCTCCGTTGTCAAATTTCAGGCAGAAGTTCAAGAGAAATACATGCTCATAGCTAAAGCTGAGTCTCATTACTGAGTTTGAAATGCCTATTTAAGACCTCCTCGATTAGTGAAGTATTGAAGTTTATTTATTCTTGCCTCAGAACCTTAGTTTACTTCTGATTTAGGTCCACAGGAATGCAAAGACAGAGCTTTATATGAAGAAGACAGTCTCTATTAAAAATCCACAAGTCATGAGGATGATTTACATTTGACAGAGTCAAGACTGCATGTGTAGACTCAGCTGAAACTGGGATGTGAGCTCCTCCCTGCAACATTTGTCAGCAACAGCATAACACCATAATCATGCCAAATTGGTCTGCTTGCAAGTATGCTCTTCTTTTAAAGAGATATTTGTCTTTTAATTTCCACAAACCCATTAAACTTTTTAAAAATTTCATTTCAGGAACTAAGCTATAAATAGTTCTACAATCTTCTTCCTGTATTTGCTTCTTCACACTCATATTGACACAGTCTTTCTACCTTCCTTAGCATCTGCTTAAGTATTTGCATATTTTGGCATACAAATAAGCAAAATGAAGTCTCTATATCTGTATTTTTATCCATTTCCAGTCGTTTTCCAGTACTGGAGGCACAAACCCTGTAAAAACAGAAGCTGTACAGTACCAGTGAAATTCTCCGAATCTTTATTTAGAAAGCTACCAGCTCCTAAGAACATAACGTTCTGCTGGTTATCTTTTTCCCTGCATAAAGCTCAGCAGTCTTGCATTCAGTCATCTTCACTTCTATATAGTGAGGTTCCATATTTCAAAGTAGGCTACTATGGCTGTATGCCCATTTGACATTGGTATAGTAACTATACAATGTACAATGTAATATGGCCACTGGGACACAGTTTTCTTCTAACTTTATGAAAAAATACTAACATAAAAGTCCCTAGAACTGTTTAAGAAGTTTCAGAATACAGTAGTTATTTGGAAAACAGCTGAAAATCAAGTAGTTATTGATATATTTTTCTCTTACCAGGCATTATGATATTGGAAAAACCTAGTTTCCTTGTTATGGATACTCCGTGGGTAAATCTGGATGTATACTCTCTCCTAATTTGTTCTATGTCTCCATGAAGTAACTGAAGAGAAACTGCCAGACCTGAAAATGAAGAGAAAACAATGAAAGATTAGACACTCAAACAGATTATGGACATCACTACTACTTAAAAATTACATGTACTTAGAAGTATATATGCATTCCTGAGAAAACAGAAAATTCAGAGGAACTTTGGTTATACCCAGCCAACCCACTTCAATTTTTAAATTGAAAAAGGCTCCAACATCCAAAAATTAATAAAGACTTGAAAACAAGTACCCATGAAAAGGCATTAGCAAATTATTACTGATGTGTAACTGAGCTATGACGACACGTATCAAAATTATCTCAATAGGGATGGACTGAGGCCTTAACTAAAAAAAGGACTAAAAAAAGGTAAATATAGAGAAATTTCAATCCATAATATTTGATACCATTTCAATTTTCCACATCCTTCAACACAATCCTGCCTTCACTGATATGCAAGAAAAAGTGCACATACAATGGTCCCAAACTATGAGTAAAATGCAGAACTCTTATTAGAGTGTATCAATTAACCTGATACAAAGTTATACAATTTATTCACCCAAAATCTAAAGAAACAAATTCTAATAAACCAATATAGCATAATCAGCATATTTTACTCAGGAACAGTACTTTCATAATGACTGAAATTACAATCTTTTTTCAATATTCATCAGATTTAATCAATCACACTCTTTCTTATGTTTGCTAGAAAAAACATGCAAAATGTAAGGGTGGCCATATAATAATTTTCCAGCATTTATTCCTCTAGAATCAAGGAAGTATAACTTCATCTACTACATCTGCAGTATACAAATAAATTGCAAAGAGCATACTTCATTACAGCTGAGATTAACAAAAACAACAGGCGCGCCTTTTGGTTATTTCAAATACAATCACTGAGGAAAGTGTCTTCCCTGACCTTCAACAATACTACAGCGTATCACATATCAACATGCAGATCAAGGAGAAGATAAGAGCAAAGTCTTCATTTACGCTGAACAACTGGAGATAAACAGACAATTCAGAAGAGTCATAATGAACTTGAGATTAAGCTAAAGCAAATAACATGCATGCACAGACTGAACAACAAGGTCATCAGTCCTTTCAGCTTTGAAAGAAATTTCTCCTTCAACCATGTTACTATTTAACAGAATAAATTTACTTGAAGTTTGATGGTTCCTAAAATCAGAGCTTGAAAAATCTGTACTAAGTACTGCCAGCTCAGGCTACTGCAGATCAGATATGTGATTACCATGACAACTTTTATATTTTTCTTCTTACCTACACTTACATTCTATTATTTTGGCAACTCCAAAGAACATGATCCTCTGAGCAAACTTTCCTTCTCATCAAAAACAGCTCGCCCACACATATCCAACTGGGTACATAAACAAATCTTACAAGTGAAAACCTTCAGTGAAGTCTATTCTATTTTACGGGCTGTATTTAATGCCATGGACATTAATTATTTTTGTAGGAGAATTTGTTCTGTGGTTATCTAGTGAACAACTTTTAGTCGTAGTGAAAGTAGTGAAAATTATTATTGGTGTAGGTGAGAAAACAAACTGCACTGTGGCTACCTGGTGGTACACGAGCTTGGTACAAAGTCATACAGGCAAAATTCAGGCTCTGTTAGACCAGGTGAAAGGTTTTTCACTGCTGTATGGGAAGATCTAGGCTGGGTATAGCTCAGTTATAAATATGGATATTTAGCCCACCTCCAATCTTGCTTCTTTTATATTTTAAGAAACTGCTATACATACATATGTATAATCATACCCCCATATGCCCCTATTGCACTGTTTCCTTGGAAACCTAAAAAAACTCCTGCTGCAGATCACATCAACCACAACAGCATTAATCAGATACTGCACACTGCCTGGTGTTGAGCAAAGTTATTATGTTTTCTAAACAAAAGTTGAAGACCTCAAATCAAATTTTATTTAAGTACAAATTTCACAAATTTCCTTGAAGAATTTTATTTAGCTCAAAAACAAGATGTCAAAAAAACTCATCAGTGGCAAAACTTTTAACTTGAGAAAAAAAACTGTCAAGATTTGAAGTACTTGCTCATGCAAGGCGAGAAAAGATAGTAGAACTCTGTATTTCATGGCATTCATCGTTAGAAAATGAAGAGTCATCTCTATGCATCCAAAAGCATCAAGAAAATCTCTCAGTGAACACACTTGAAACATGGGTTAGTCATTTTACCTATAGTTTAAATACACCTTTGCAATATAAATGGTATGCATTCTCCATCTCTTCAGAATAATGAAGAACACTGGATTACAGAGAGCAAAATTACTTAAAAATGTTATATGCTGTAATGAGAGCAGTAAATAGGAAAGAGTAAAAATAAACCAGAATGGAAGCCGGGAAAAGATGCACAGGAAAGGAAGTTTGAAGAATCTCCGAAGGTTTCAAGTTAACAACTTTGACACTGAGGATCCAGTTACCAAACAAAAGGGAATTGCCAAGAAGGGAAGTGAAACTGATAAATCTGGTAAGAGTGCTAATGTAAGGAGCACAGACTTTACATAATCAACGAAAAGAAGACAATCCCCTATTAAGCATTCGGATTGCTCTCTCAGAGCTCCACTAATTTTGCAAGGAAACCAGGCTCCCCTGCATTAAGAACCTAAAATCATAAGACGCATACTGTTACTGAGCTGTGATAGCCAAGTTACAGAACAGGTTGTTTGAATTTCCAATGATTTGTCACATTCAGGATGGGCAAAAGGTACATATTGTATGTGAAAAGTCAGGAACTTATAGTCCTAACGAAAGCTATAACAGTCTAATCAAAGAGTTTACCATTAGTCCATTAATAATGGTACTAACACACTCCAAACCAAATACTGTTAAAATGACAAATATACACACAATCTTTCCAGTATCTACCTCTTGCTCACCCTTCCACTGACCCTCTGGGTTTCAACTTGCATAGGTGTGGTATGGTGACTGAGTCATCAGCATCCCAAATCCTTTCCATGAGAAGTAAGATGTTGCCTGTTTCTTCCTTCTCTCTTTCTAGGCTCCTCTTGGACTAATTTTTATGCTTGTTAATGTGCTTTACATCTTGCTATTTCTTCACTAGTCTACAACTCCACATTACATCCTAACTGATCATATATGATGGCTTTTATATACGCCACATATCTGTTATTTCTTCTCTTCTTTTCCCTTAAAACTGGTTTTATTCTGCTCTCAAGGTCACAGTATTTGATGACTAATAATTGGCCACTGATGAGCTGTTCATAGGCCTGGGGCCTCTAGTATCATGGCATGCCAGTACTTTCAAGGTGTCAGTTACGGTCACATGTCTTTACTCTTCTATGTTCCATTTTAGTCTAGGGTTATAGATAGTTAACTCTACACATTATAACTATTTGTTAAATACAAAGCATATCTACCAAGGTGGGTTACACCACACAATTGCACAAAGCTAAGCTATAGAAAGAGCTATAATAAATCAGACAAAATTTATTATTTTTTCATTAGATATATGCTTTTACAAGTCAGACCAAATCTCCAGGCAGTCTAAGAAAAGTCCAGCAAGACAAAGCCAGATACGTAATGTGGACCTTGCTGTCAGCTAAACACAAAGCCTGTGGCCAGTTGCAAGCCACAGCAGTCCCATATTTATGGGTCTATAAAAATACAATATACTTGCCAAAGAAAGTAGATACGTGTCATGACCAAGAAAAGATGCATTTGCAATAAAAGTCATGAGGGAGAGATACTTTAAAAAGATGGAGTAATTCACATTTTACAAGGGACTACAGTTTGCATCCTTATAATAAAGTGAGCCACCAGACTATCAATGAAAGTTAACTAATATAATTTAAAACATACTGACAGATCACAGAACAATTCAGATTTTCAGAAGGTTGCAGATTCAGCTGGAAGAGGGATTCCCTCAGACACATTGCAAAACAAAGCGGAATGAAGAAGTGATAAGTTGAAAGGCATCACCATTAAATTAAAAGAGGGGAGATTTAGATTAAATGTTAGGAAGAAATTCTTTACTGTGAGGGTAGTAAGGCACTGGAACAAGCTGCCTAGAGAAATTGTGGATGTCCTATTCCTGGTAGTGTTCAAAATCAAGGTGCGTGGGGCCCTGGACAATCTGATCTAGTGGGTCGCATGCCTGCCAACGGTAGGGGGGCTGGAACTAGATGACCCTTAAGGTCCCTTCCAACCCAACCCATTCTATGATTCCATGATTCTTCACCAAAATGTTACCAGAATTTTGCATACCGTAACGGGCAGAAGGTCACTGAACTCAATTTAAAAAGTGATTAAAGCCATTGTTGTGAAGAAGAAAGGGGTGGAGGGGAAATATGACTGCTTCTAGAAAGGAGGTTTAATCATCAGACACTAGTGAGACAGGGTCAAGGTAGAGAAGGCTTCCAAAGAATTTGGTAAGCAGCCAGTCTGGGAGAGATGGAGAAGACACTCACAGAAAATGAACACAATCAAAAGAATGCAGAGATACTCTTTTTGTACATGGAGACAGAAAATAATTCATTAACAATTCTCTTATGGGAACATGACTACCTTTTCTGTCATTTAACAAAGGTAATACCCTATAGTTTTAATTTATTCCACTCTGATGATGTATGTCAACATCAGTTCTTTCTCATCGCTTTTCATACACACAATAAAATGATCAGTCTTAGACAAAATTAGAGCATTTTGTGATGCACAAAGCAAAATAGAGAACTGCAACATGCCACCATACACTGCATCTGACTGTGGTTGATAGGATTGTTACACCATCTTGGATAAACCCTAAGTATCATAAACTTCATAACTATACGTTTTCCATTTCTAGAACAGTAGGGGCTAAAACATAACAATGAAAATGATTATCCAGTCCCTGAAGGACTGGCACATTTTCTTTAATTAGGTACATAGCGTAGCTTTGTCCCCTCCGAAAAAATTTCAATTACCTCCCCAGTGGTAATTAAAACCTCTTGTGTTAGCTAATACTCTTTATTTACCCCAGTTCTGAAAATACTACTACAATACTCTGTATGAAACTGCAAAAAGATCTGCTTTTATTTCTTTTGCAAGCTAATGAAATTTCTCACTATTAACTTGTACTAAAGTTCAACACAGATTATTTTTATCAATCAGATGAAAAAGAATGCAGAAAATTGACAAGCTGCTGAATAAACATCCTAGATTTTTGTTAATTTGTCGTTTTACCTTCAAACAGCTTTTGTACTGCATTATTGATTTCTGCATTTAGTTGTAACAAAAAGCAACTGTTCATTATGCTTATAGACCCTTTATTTGCATTTGACCTTCTGGGGGGAAAGGAAAGCATTTACATTCAGCTTCTATCTACTGGCAGCAGAAAATCCTAGATCATATTAAGAAGAAAATGCCTAGCAGGTGCTCAGAAAACTGATAAAAAAATGCCCCAAACCTCAGAATGTTATTCAGCGCTGTTCGTATTTCAGGAAAGGTATTAAAATAAGGCATCTGACCAAATAAAGCTGCTTAAGGGTGTTAAAAGTATTCTGAGGGCATATAGGTGTTCCTATTTCTGGTAGTGTTTAAAGTGCAAAGGTAAAAATAAAAGGTAAAAGCAATCAATGCCATTGGTAAAAAATGATGTATTGATTTGATGTGATCTGGGACAAACAATTGTACAAATCCTGGCCACAGCAAAATCTATGTAGTAAATCCCACAAATTACAGTCTGGGAATAAAAGAGATAAAAAAGGAGAGGTAAATTCAATCCTTGACATCCTTTTTGAAGACTTCATTCTGATTACTTTGGATTATCAAAGGAAACTCCAAACTCCTCTTTTCCTCAGCTCTAAATTCTGTGTTTTAGCTCAGTAAAAAGAGAATGTCTGAATTGCAACAACTTTCTTGGAGCTCCTGTACCCAAGACTTTTGACAGAAATGCCCTCAAGTGTGGAAAGTAGGGTGTTTTTTTTCTTCTTCAAATGGAATACAAACACTTAAATGCAAATGACATTTAACTGTCACATGAAAACTGGCTTGGAATTTCTTTACAGGGTAGATGGTAGATCCTCAAGTATTTCTTGCCAGAATCACTATAGGATGAAGGATAAAGGACCAAAAGGCTAAATTACTGTTATAAGCACCTAGTCTAACCTCCATATACAGACAATAAAGGTTTGAGAAATAATTGCTTCCATTCTTACCTTATTAAGCCCATTGCTGCCCTTTACTATTAACAATATACATGGCATGTTAATACCCATTTCCACATTATATTGTTAGATTGCAAAGGCGAATCATCTTGTTCAAAAATTCTTAAAATTACATTTTTGCATACTGTTCCGTTAGCTAGAATATTAAGGAGTCCACAAAATACACATTTTTACAATTATAAGCATTTTATATTACTTCTAGTGCAAATAACAGACAAAAGGTTTCAGGGAAGCACTTGTTATTTTCTCCTTCATGAAGTGTAGCTCTGTTATGCAAACAGAATTGTATCAGAAATTTAGCTACTTGCATTCCAATTATGTCTCTTACTTCAAATAAAGAAACAGACAATGTTTAACTGGTACCTAAACAAAATGTTAAAAAGCAAATCATAAAAATCTAGGTGACAATTGTAAAGCATTTGTAAATACAACTCTTGAAGGAGCTAAAATCATGCATACATGGTCTATAATTTATTATTTGAAACAGTGTTATGACTTTTTATTCTTTTAGTACATAAAATGAAGTCAACATTATCCAACAGTAACAAGCAGAATGAATTTTTGGAAAGAGCTTATAAAAACCTCAATACTAAAACCCAACTAACCCAACTCCAAGATGAAAATATGAGCCAGCTATTGTCATTATGTAGTCTGACCTAGGAATTTCTGGGTTTAAATCGGGTGCCATTTCAATCACGTGCAGAAATAGCATGGCCAGCAGGACCAGGGCAGGGATCCACCCCCAGTATTCAGCACTGGTGGGGCTGCACCTTAAATCCTCTGTTCAGTTTTGGGCTCCTCTCTACAAGAAATACATTGAGGTGCTGGAGCGTGTCCAGAGAAGGGCGACAAAACTGGTGAAGGGTCTGGAGCTAAAGTTTTATGAAGACCAGCTGAGGGAGTTGGGGTTGTTTAGTCTGGAGACAAGGAAGCTCAGAGGAGACCTTATCGCTCTCTACAACAACCAGAAAGGAGGTTGCAGTGAGGTGGGGGAGAGTGCCTACTCTCAAGGTTATAAGAGCAAACTGCCTCCAGTTCTACCAGGGGAGGCTTAGATTGGATACTAGGAAAAAAATCTTCATGGAAAGGGTTGTCAAGCATTAGAAAGGGCTGCCCAGAGAAGTGGTTGAGGAACCATCCCTGGAGATATCTAAAAGACCCATAGATGTGGCACTTAGGGACAGGGTTTAGTGGTGGACTTGGCAGTGCTGGGTTAACAGTCGGCCTCAATGATCTTAAAGGTCTTTCCCAACCTAAATGATTCTATAATTGCAGTACTGAGATGAACAACAAGTCATAGCTTTTACTGGATATAAGATCTCTCTGACAGTATCACAATGGCACATTTTTCATTCTTCTCTAAAAACAAACCTTTTAGCAATACCCAAGAGAACAACATGAATTTAATTTTATTGAAGTCCTTATCTCCTGCACAGTCTACAAGTCATGCTTTATGAAGAATACTTGCAGATAACTACACTAAAAATCTACCTTTAACTTGTTTTTGAAGTCCTTATTGTAAAGTCAGAACATTCACAAGCAACAACAAAACCTAAAACTGCTGTAAAAATGTACAAAATTACGTCTGACTGGTCTATAAGTCTGCCACCTTTAAGGATTAATATATTTTCCCAAAACTTCCATAATTAATATTACATGCTAGATTAGGCTACCCATGAGTTTGGGAAAAGGGTTTTAGGGAAGTTTGCTGAACATCATCCATCTTGTAAAAAGTACGTGAAAAAGTAAAATTCTACAAATCCTTGTCTAAAAACCTGTTCTAAAACAGGCTTTTTTATATGTTGAAGTTGTCATTCCAGGCCAAATGATCTCAGAACAACAATTTATGTGCAAAATTCTCTACATGTTTAATCTTCCAGCTTTAGCATTTGTTGAGAACAAAAAGGAATGACTTAATTCCTTGTGTACTTAGTGAAGCATATATAAGCACTATTCTTATTTTAAATGTATTTCAAATAGCAGCCTTCAGTGACAACTAATTCTTAAACACATCAAACTGGAATACACATAACCTCCTAGTCACAAAACGTAACAAAGATTAAAACTGACAGATTTATAAATTGTCCTAGAACTACAGTAATTAAACAACTGCACTTTCTGTTTAAATATTAGTGATGTGTAGATAAAAAATACATTTCAAAGCACTGCTGACATCTGAGAACCCTGCTGATAAAATACAAACATCAGAAAACTTTTCTTTGATTAATTATACGCTCAGGAGTAACCTAAAGTTAGGTACTTCATTCTGTTTTATCTTCTCTGTCAAGTATATATTACTACTCCTGCTATCATTCCTCCTCATTTTTTCCCAGTCATTGCTCCAGTCAATTGTTCACTGTGAGCCTATGCTTCCTTTCTGTGGCTAAAACCCATAGCTGCTCCCAGCAGGGAATGAACATTTTGTTTCCCATCCAACATTTCTTGCACTGATTCACAGGGAAAAAAGCTCTCCTTGCAAGAACTCTGAGAGTGGTAATGCTGTGAACTGTTGGGATAGTGTCATGCAAACACAGTCACGCTACTTCTGGTATCTAGAAAATATTTTAAAGTTACCATAGGTCTTTTCCTACAAATATTGTATTCTGTAAACTTATACTGAGCTACCAATTCTCTGCTGTATTCGATCTCTTGCGTTTTTCATCTTACCAAGTGTGAAAAAATTATGCTACTTGGTTAAGAGGCCTCTGCAGTTTCTCTACTGCAAGGTAAATAATGACCCTAACAGGCTTCCTCCTCCAAATCAAGGAATTTGTAGCCAAAGCTCACTTTGAAATAGGAGATCAAAGTATATCTTTCTTTAAATTTCTCAGTGTTCAACAGTAACCATGGAGAAATTATATTATTAGAGTGCCAAGCAGCTGCTGAAGGTAAATAGGCATGAGAAGGCATATAATGCCCCAAAGTACATACCACTACTGTTTCTATCCAACTGCCTCCATTGCCATACCCGTCTCAGAAATTGAATCTTGTCAGATGAGTTCATGCACTGGGCTAGTCTACCTTATTTTGGATTTGTTGAATTAAAATGACAGCAGTGTAATGAAATTTGCTTTTGAGTGAGCAACCTCACTGAACTTCAAAAAAGTTAGATCTCACTTTGAAGTTGGTTCCTCTTTGAGCTGGTGTTGGACCATGTAACCTCCTGAGGACCCTTCCAGCCTAACTTACTGTATGATCTGATGAATAACTTTCCACCTTAAGATCACAGACTGTCTTACCTCATGATAGTATTCTGTGGCAGTTTGAGTCACGTTAGAAATCTAAAAATCTAATTTTCAGGCTTCTCCACCCCCTCCCACAATTATGTCAACACCGAAGAGAAACTTTCAGGCCAGAGGTTTCTACAGGGGAAGGGGGAAGTATATACATTTATTTACACAAATAAATACTATACAAGCTAAAGACAACTATACATATATTACATTTCTATCAACCAGTCCTTTCAAGCCCCTCCTTTAAGTTTAGTCCAGGAAAGAGCCTTTTCAAGGCTGGAAAGTAACCAGTCCCTCTGTGGGAGCGTTCTGGGCCTGAACGCTCCCCCTCACCAAGTTCCAGTTGTTTTGTTGTAGTCTCTCCTCCTCGTGAAGTCCAAGAAGATAGCTTTGAGTCCTTGCTCTCCTGCCGCTGTGTGATCTCTCTCTCTCTCATACCTTGATTTGTAGGCTGCTGCAGTGTAGTTCTGCTTATCAAGCGTCCACGTCCTGGCATGTGGATTTCTCCTCGGGTTTTCGGTTGTCCTGCGTGGCAGAGACATCCTCCGGGCCCCTTTCTCTCTCTCTGGGGGGTCCATCTCCAATTTCGCTTGGGACTCTTCTCCCGAGTGCCGGGCCTACCTCCACAGCCCGTCCACTTGGCTCAGCTTCAATGCTGAGCCTCTCCTCCACTTTCCAGCGGAGGGAAAGGAAAGCCCCCCTCCACAGCTTAGCTGTAGAAAAGGAGGGGGGAGAAGGCTTGGCTGCAAAAGCCTGCCTCTCTCCTCTTACCTCAGGTCAGGTGCTGTGAGTCTCTTCCCTCACTGCACACACTCAAAATGCTGCCTCTAACTCTGCTCTGGCTTAGGCAGAGCTGGGGGGGCCGCAGGGCTCCCCTCTCCCCCCGGAGGGGGAAGAAGGAGCCCAGCCACCCCCTGGCCTTCCACACCTACACGCAGCAGACACCAACAGCCCAAGTGCCAACACAGAACTTGCCAACCACTTCTGGTGCTGTGAATATATGATTTTGAGCAGAAGCGAACAACATGAGTGGTGATTGACTCTCCAGGGAACACTGCCCTGGCACCCAATCACCTCTGAGCCCCCCTCTCTCGAGGGGGGGCCAATCTCAAACCATGACATAGTCTTAGCAAACATCTGTCAACACATGGGATTCAAGTCACCCATGCTTCAATCAGGGCACTGTGCTGTTGCCCATTTATTGACCAGTCTCCTTTTGTTAGGCAGCATCACCTTGGATAACCCTCTGCCTGCAGATTTTTGCACAGGTACACGGAAATAAGTTTGAATTTAATCCAGACAGTAAACTATTAATTCAAAAAAGTAAATCATGCATCTTTCTCTTCTGAAGAAAGAAATTAACAGTTTGTGGCTGACAGACTTAAGACAATCTTTTACAAATCAAACCACAACCTGGATTTGTCTTAAAAACAGCCTCCCAATTCAGGTCTTGCCTTCACCATATTTAAAAATTCATGTTCCTGACAACTTGTAGATACAATATAGTAATTTCTGACTTCATTCTTTTTATGACCTAAACTGAATGCATGAGGGTTTATGTAGATTTTTCAAGAGATGCATTTTGACCCTTTACGCAACAGCTAAAAAATTAATGCTGCCGTATTCAAAAAAAAAAAAGGAAGAAATTATGCTCAAGCCAAGAGTGGAAAGAGAAATCCCAACATTTTTAATGTGTTTCCTCTAAAACTTTAGTCACTCCCATCAATTAATGTGTAATTAACAGTGTTTCCAGTGGAGTTGCAAAGTAAGTCTGGCATTGCTATCAGAGGATACACCACACTGAGAAGTTCAGTAAACATGCAATTAGGTCACATTACTCCTGTCCAGTTCATCAGAACATTCCAAGATAATGGCACAGGAAAAGACTTTCCCACTACATTAGCTATTTTTGTGGAATCCACACAAGAGTTCAAAGCTACATAGCAGCTAGATATGTTTATAATTTCTTACATCAGTAATTTAATCTCTGTAAGATTCGAAAGGATTTTCACCCTCTTTGCAGTAACAACCAAAAAGCACATGAATCCTTGTATCAGCTCTCAAGAATTACTGCATCAGGTAGATGCAGCTTTTCAAGATTTGTGATAAGGAAATCTAAATTGAAGCTTACACATGAGACTACTAGGAGCCTAAAGTAAAAAGCGGAGAAAACCAGAATGTCTTGCATCCCCCTGAAACTAAGCTATAGTCCTTATTCTCAAAGGAACGTGAAGCAAAAGAAATTTGCCGTGCATTTTTCATTGATTTTTAAATATGATTTTTATAAGGTAACTCAGTGGGGGGAATATTCTCATGTTACATGAGACTCAGGTTTAAATCCCTCCTCTATAGGATTTGCTAAGAGGACATGAATACAGATCACACTTAAAAAAATCACTCACTACTTGGCAGGCTTTAGAGCCACTTCAACATTCCCCATGGTATAATGAATATTTTCAGATCATATACAAAGTTGAATAGTTCCTGAAGGGAAGTCAGAGAAGCCAAGCAATTAGCATGCTCATCTGGGACATGCGAGACAGACTGAAAATCCTTTTCCAAATCAGAATCTCTGGTCCTACAGATACAAAAATAGAAATGTGCTATTTTCCTCACAAGACTGATGTAATTAGGTGTGATGTCTATGCAGGAATATTAATTTTTCCACTGCTTTTTGCATTTTAAAACAAAGCAACTAGTTTCTAATTCTAAGAAAAAATATTATAGGAAAAATACATTTTATAGCCAGCTCTGCTCTATGTATTACTGAAACCTGGTTTGTTTAATAATTACAAAATCACCTAGATCTAGTAGTATTTAGTCTACAAATACTACAAACTCAGTGAAAGAAATAACAGTGCTACTAAATGCAGCAAAGACTGAACAATTTGGCCTTTGCAGTAACAGTTTGATCTCCTACACCAGGCAACCAGGTGTTTTCCAGTAAGCCGATACCTCACACCAGCTGCAAAGACTAGTGGTGAATGGTAATTGCATCCACTCCCTGCTACTCCAGTCTCTGTTAGATTGGAAACTCATACGGAAAACACATTCCAGTTCCCACCTCAGCAAAGAATAGTAAATTATCCATGAGACTGAGTCCCTTCCATTCCTGCACCACTGAGAAGAGAAAAGGGGACAAACATCTGTCCAGTGCTCCTTTCTGGGCTTTAGTAAGAAGTGACAGTGATTTGCCTTTATTTGATCCTTTTTAGACACAAACTGAGAAGAAGATCCAAGAGGATTCTGTACTTAAGAACTGTCATGAGTTGAAGTAGAAAAGTAGTTTTTGGGCAGTAGGGGTTTGAGTGCTAAATACAAATGCTATAGTCTGTCACTATGTTTTTTACATGCAAGACACTCAAAGTATGTTTTGAGTTCCTTTTTAGTTTGACATAGAAAACTGGAAGAATTTTTTTTCCTGAAGAATATTATGAACTATCTGATAAACTATTTCAGCAGTGAAACACAACAATTTGTGGAAATTAAAGACTTTGTGTAAAATTTCTTGAGTTGAAAAGAAACTGTACAGGACACAATATGAAGAGGGAACAAGCCTAGAGGATAGACAATGGTCTGAAGCATCTTTGCTGTTGTTTGTTTACTGCGTTTCCTTTCCTAAGTCTTTCCTAGGTGATTTTAAAAGGGCAGTGTGATAGCCAAAAATTCAAGTTTTCCTACATTTGGCTCACACCTACAACAGCTCCTAAGGGAGAGAAAAGACATGTCTCCTGTAATGCAAGGCTTTCTCCTTTTCTGACAAGGTGGCAAACAAAGCTAATGAGGCTTCAGTACCAGTCACTCAATGCTATTACAAAAAAAGACAGCAAATGAAAAATAAAAAGTAGTGTAACAACAATATTTTCCATGAGGTGTCAGCAGAAGTATCTGAACATATTGCTAAAGCCTTGCAGAGCTTTTTCAGGCTGTTAAGGAGTCGCAGAAGAAAGAATTTCATGTGTACAATAAAAATAACCTTTCATAGTTCATCTTTTAGTTGCTCAGTACTCAAAGTGACATTACCACTCACTTCCTCTTTCCCTCTCCAATCTTCACATGCACTACTGGAATTCTGTGCTGCTCTTCCCTCACCCTGACAGCCCTTTTCAAAATGTTACTGATCTTCCATTTGCTAGGTTTAGTTTCCAGCCCTCTGCAACCTGGAAAAAAAATCATGTCCCATAGGTCTTTTATGTTGAACATTGTTATGAGAGAAAAATAAGATACGTAATATATCACAGTGTAAGTATGTATTGCATGGACAGTCAGAATGATCCAAGAGTTTGTTCTTCATTACTATGAATAATATTTTTAAGAAGCCCAATATTATACTTACTCGGTAACGCGCCCTTCTACTTTCACTACATGATTTTTATATTTATTGTCCAATAAGATTCGTGATATTCTAAAACTTAAATATATGCGTATATATATATAGGATCAGAAGTGGTTAAATACATAACTTCAGTCTTGATAAATAACATGAGCTTTTATGTGCTTCTTGGTTATCCACTAAAGATTGTTAAACACACATTTTCAAGATTAACGTTACGCATGAAATCAAGTTGAAGAAGCATGAAGTCTACTACATGAAAGGGATTACAAATACAGCATACTGGAACCTGGAAAATGAGATTTTTCTATACTCATATTTCAACTAATTAACATTTCACAGGGACAAAACAATATTTGAATACAAGGACAATAGACTTATAAGCCTTCATTTCAGGTTTCTTTTCAAGTTTGACTCCATGTTTGGATGACAGAATTGAGAAAAAGTTAGCAAGTTGATATTGAAAAAGAAAACAAGAAAAACTGTAAATTCAACATCTCCTATGGGCCAAACCACCATCTCATAATAGCAAAGGTCAGTTGTCTCCCATTCCTTAAGTCTCACACACAAATTTATTTCAATGACAGTTCTAGTAACATAGAGCTGACTGTGGAAGACTATTGGTAAGTTCCTAAATAACAACCTGTATCTTGCTCAGCTGGAATGCAGAACTACCAGAAGGAATGCAGATCATAATGATAGCTCCCAATTAATTTTTTTTAAAGTTTAATATTTAATTGTCCTGGGTTTGGCCAGGACAGAATTAATTTTTCTGCAGCAGCCATAAGGGGGTGGGGTCTGGAGAAGTGTGGGCGTGTCTAGGTTGTTATTCTATACTACCTCATGTCAGAAGTAAGGGACTCTCATTTCCATGAGGGAAGGTATGGCTTTGGGTCAGGTGGGAGGGGGAAACCCATCTGCCATTGTTCACTGTCATCTGGGGTCCTCGGTGACACCCTCTTTTATACACTTTAGTTATTTATATTCTTGCTTTTACTGTTTATTTCCCATATCTTATTGCTGTTTCCAGTAAATTGTTCTTATCTCAACCTGTAATCTCTGCCTTTTGTCCATCTCACTGGAGGGGGAGAGTGGCCTGTGGTTTTCTTTTTAGTAGGAGTACTAAATACCATTCCTAAACCATTACAATAATGTCAATGGTAAATTTTATATTCCTCATGAAAATGTGAAGCAGAAATGTCAAGCAATATGGATCAATAATTTGATCAGCCCCATGTGAATAGAACTCCAGCAAGCTGTAGCTCCTCAGCACAGAATAAAAGTTTATATTACATAGTTCCTTGAAGAAAATTCAGTGACTTTTTTTCTTACATGTGCACATGAACAGCAGTACTGTACATTTTCATCTGACTATTTTACATTTCTTTCTTACGCATTCGTCCTTCCAAAGTAGAGCTACTTCATTTGCAAACTAAGAAACCCCAAAGAATGCAAACAGAAAGGTGGCTAATTACTCACCTGCATTGGAGCCTGTCAAATTGTAACGTGCATTCAGCTTTTTAATTATATTTTCATGGATCTGATACCAGTCACTCTCCGTGTTGCACCTAGAAAAATTATAACTTTCTTAATTCTGAAATGGGAACACACATTTATCAGATCAGCCTCACAACGTATCCCTTAAAAAATCCTCTTTAGTTCATGAAACAAAAATGGAATAGGAGCTAACAAAGCCCCATGAAACTGCCTGTCCCAATGGAAGAAATAAGTGCTCTTATCATTTGAGAAAGGCATCATGAAATACTTGCTTCATATAAGGATGGGAGAAAGACAGGAGCAATTATGCTGAGCAACTCAGCCATGACCAAGTTCATTTCTGTATAGATCTATCCTTTAGCGCTAAACCATACAGAAATCTATCTTGTGACACTCAGGGGGAGACATGGGACTCAGAGCTGATCTTAGACAGAAAACTCTGTGCTGTACACTTCGAAGTTATTTAAAATAGGATGTGATCTTCAGGAGATAGTCAGTGAAAGAGCAATTTACATTTCAGTATACATTTAGGAAATAGCTGGTTTTCCATAAGGAAAACCTGACGATGTTCTAATCAACACTCTAATGTTCTAATGAACACTTGATGTTCTAATGTTCACTCTTCAAAGTTTAGACTGAAATTAGCCTTAGAACCAAATATGATCTTGAGTGATATTTCTTCCACTGGTTTTGTTATTTCAAAACAAACAGGCAAAATTAAAAAAAAAAAAAAAAACAAAAACAAAAACCACACCACCAATATAATAAGTAGACAAACCTAACAATTTTTTAACCAACAGTGAACATTTATCTGACTTCAATGTCCTGGGAGTCTAAATAAGAGCCAGCCCACATTTTACATTATATTGCTTTTCTGCAGCACTGATTCCAGCAGTTCTAATTCAATATAGATACAGAGGAAAGGAGAAAGGCTGCCTGAAAGAATTCCAAGCCTTTGAGATTTGAGTGCTAGCCCTGTGAGGAGCAGAACTTTCTCATGTGCATGACAATATGTGTCCCAGGTATACGTACTTAGAACAAACCACTCCACAAAACAGTTCTTATTATAATGTCCAAGATCATCAGGAAATTACATGCATTGTGTTGCTACTAGAAAACTGAACTTTCTTCCAATTACTATAGCCAAAATCCACTATTTAACCAACCATTCATTTTTAAATCTACTTTTGATTTTTCACTCTCCAGCACTAAATGTCTATTATACCTTTGTTATTCCCATTATATAATTGCTTCATTTCACACAAAGATACTCTGCCTGCTTTTTTCTGTAGTTAAAAAATACTTCCACTAGCTGCCTAGGTAAGCACAAGGCATTTTAAATAAGTCCTAAAAGCACTTTACGTTACCATAAAAAAGAGAGCTCCAGAAGGATGTGAAAAATGCTGAAACATACATAAATATCTAAAAAGATGTAACCTTTATCTTTAATATTATCCCACTTTATAAACACATCTGTAGAACTAGCCAAAATTTCCACACTGTGACCAAAAAAAAAATTAGCTACTACTACATCTTTTTTGGAACAGAAAGGAGCTATAGCTATTTACTCACACTGCACTTAACACCACTGCTTCTGCTGCAGATTGACTCTAAGGTACTTCCAAAAATTAAGAAAAAAGCACTACTTACATATAGACTTTCAAGACAAGGTCATCCTTTGAATCTCCTGCCAGTAAATCTGCAATACTGAGGACTGCACAGCCAAAGGGCCGTCTATACTGTACATTGCAGGCATTTTTCTTTTCTCCAGCTCCCATTCGTCCTGCCAAACAAAACACATATTTGATGCGTAATCCACAGAACTGTCTCTCTTTAAACCACAGAAGGGAGGCAGCAAGCAATCCAGCTCAGCATCTAAGTAGCCAATGCCAAGTGTAATCATTGGGAACCTGGTCCATCTTTATACTGCATTCAGACAACAAATGGTACAGGAAGTCCACTACATATGTGGTGATCTTGCATGGTCTTAGACCAAAGGTTCTGCTCATCCTCTCATGACCTCCACTCAAAAAACAATACTTTGTGATACCCAGTGATAGCAAGCTCATGACACTACCAAATTAAATGTAGAGTTTGGACATGACAGACTGTTCAACATTTGCTGTCTGGAAAGAATTCTTTTACTGTGATTGTTGTTACATGTGAGAGGTATTGCGACTGAGCCATTACAAATTAGTAATCAAATGCTGTTTCCAGATAGGCAACTAGCAAGCAATGGGATAATTGACCAGCTGAAGAAAAATCAAGTAGAGATGAAACACAGGGAGAAAAGATGACAAAGGGCTGAAGAACAAATTATGATAAAGAAAGAAGGCAGTCAAGGGAAAGAGATTTGAAAAAAATATTTTTCCTAGCCTTTTCTATTTGATATAAATACAGTTGATCAATCTTCTCAATATGTTCCTGGCATTTGAAACTTCCATCTTTCTAGACATTTTATTCAATTGTGCACTGCCAGCTATGTATCTTTCCCACCAAGTCTTAATTTCTGACAAAAAACCCCTATGATTGCAGTTGCTGCAGGGCAATATCTCCTCCAAATATTCCTATGCATCAGAGCAGCTTGAAGAGTAATTGTTCATTTTCACACCATGCAGCATATAAATGTGATTTTAATTTTTTAATATTTCAGTCATTCATTTATAAAATTGACTGAGAATATATTTGAAAATTATACAACTGGAAAAATTCTACTCATTATTGTTTTTTAAAACATTTATTCTTAACAAATATACTTACATCAGAGTTCACCATATCTTTTTTGAATCCTTGCCAATAAAAACAAAACACAATATTTTTAAGAAATACCAAACCAGTATGAAAATTCAAGGAAAAATTATTCCTCAAAGCTGTAAAATAACATTAACTTTGTAACAAGTTGTTTCTGAACTCAGCACAAGTTAGAGTGACCTATATTTCAAACCAAAATATCTTTCAAAAATAGGGAGAGAAGTTATATTTAGTATTGCCCTGATGCAACTAGAGACAGTTTACAAAGAAAACAATATATCTAAGAGGTCAGAAGTAGACCTGAAGATGATTGTTTCACATCACTACAGCCCAGAGGACAACTTCCTAAAATAAATACCTAACACAAATGTACACTTTTCTTCTCCTTCACTTTGTTCTAGAGGACTTGATATCTGTCTATAGCATCAGGGATTAAAATTATTATGAAACATTGTCCATTTCTTTCCCTCTCCTCCTTTTGAAAGAGGTCAGGGAGAAGACAAAATTCATCTGAACCATGTCAGATTTACATCAGCTATTATATACTAATTAGGTACATTAAACGTCCAGGCAAATTTTTCTTTGAACAAAGGATGCTTAAAATTACACTTGGGAACAAGAATGGATTCAATGACAAGTCCATCATCTTAACACAATTCATATTTGACACTTTCATTTTGTTTTGTGATAGTAACAAAGTATCCTGCCTCTAAACTCAATTAGCACTGAGTACACTTTATAAATACTGTAAGACAATGTTGAGAAATCCAAAGCAATTTTTCTATCAAAAACCAGGCATTTTCTTTTCCAAAAAATTATTCAAAGGTCTAGTTGATATAACAAATCCCAAAGCCGACTCCAAGCAGTTTTCTTCTATTTACTGTCATATGTCTAACAAATATAAGATTATACCTACCTATTCGGATAATGTGCACAGTGATATAGATGTCCTTCCTGAGTTCACTGCTACCCAAATCCTGCACAAGATCAGAACCTCATTATTTCTGACTCCCAATTAAAATGTGACATTTAAAGAGATCTGTACACACTGCTTTCACTGCCAGTGAAAGTGATAAATGAACAGTGAGTTCATTTATACAGCATTAACAAATCATCCCTTCAACACTTTAAATTGGTGGGCATGCACTCAAAATGATTCTCCTAAAATATCATGGTTAGAATTTGCTGTAATACAACAAAATCAGTAGAAGGGCACAAGAGACTTGCTGTGTGCTTTGAACAGCAGCGACGCATTTCTGCAATTCCAAATATTCCAAAAGTACAGAGAGTGCTGCACAAACTATTGTTTGGATGTAAAAAGCATAAGGAGGAAAAATAAATAGTCCTTGTTGCAGGGACAAAGACTGGTACATATGCCTACGTGGAAGTTTAGATGAGTGTCCACACACTACCAGAAAATATTCAAATTAGAAGTTCGACAATACCCTGCAATCCCTCAATCCAGCTTTTAGAGCTGATGTTCATAATAATGTACAAGCTTAGGGAGCAACTCTGAGTCAACCACAGAATAACAATTTAATCCAACTTCTATTTTCAATACCCACAAAAAAAGCACAAAAAAAAAGACTGAGAATAGGAAGAACTCACCACAAACAGAGAACAGTGTCTTTCAGGCTTTTCTGGACATTTTGGCAAACCATTTCTATTCAGCCTTAAAAAAAATCTTTCACTATAAGAAAACAAATATGACAGATACATTGAATAACACTACAGCAAAAGTAAATCTCACTTTGATCTTATTTCCACATGCAACCTCCCTCAAGATACAAATGAATGAAATAATTTCTTTCTGAAAGTCTCAGCTGTATCAATAAAAAATCATGATCACCACACTAGTGAAGGGTGGTGATTAACCTAATCATCTAACAAAATTACTAAAAATTCAATACAAAATAGACAACTGATTGTCATTTGGAAGAATGATATTGTACATCCTAGTACACAGAGAAACACTAGCAATAAAATCCATTCATCCTAGAACTAAAATTAGATGTGTAGTAGTTGGTATTGATTCTTGCTAAACAAATGTCAACATTGCCATGCTTGTATTCAAACAATATTCTTTTTCACAGATAGGAAGATGATGGTAGGGGACATTTTTCCTACTTAACTCTACCAAAATTTCTCACTAGAGCACATTGATTTTAGCAGTCTCGTAAGAGTCTTGGAAGATCCAACAGGGCCAATTTTATTTTTGAAATCCTATCTTGCAATCCACTGTGGAGTGTTAAATACTGAAGCTGATATAAGTACTAATACTACTAGTAGGTTGATACAGAGAATTCTTATTTCCAAATAGAAGAGGGCACAAGACCCCATTGAAAGAGAAATTATTTTTTGAAACATTCCTATTTGATAGTAGGTCCATTATGGATAAACTCTGAGCAAACTTGGCAATTCATAAATGGGAAGATTACGAAAAAGCAAACTTTTCATGCTTTAGATAATTTTCTCCAAGACACTGCCTCATAGGAAATGTAACAACCATACTTCTGTAGTGAGAGAAGTGGAAGATGGAAAAAACAAAAGAAGGCGGAAGCATTTTATTTCCCTTCACCCTCTCACCCCCAGCCCCAGCTGGCCAGACACAAGAGTCTGGATGTTCGGTAATGTTGGAATCAGAAATAAAATTACTCAGGTGCAACTAGTTTTTTTCTTGGCTGCATCCACATCTTCTGCTTATTCTAGAGGCTAAACACAGTTTACTACTGCTCTATGTCATACATAGCTTTTCAAAATGCAGCTGGAAAATCACTAGGAATATGCTGGATAAGATCCAACTCAATAGAGACTAATTAAATCTTTATTGCACCAGCATTTGCCTTGTAGGAAATCTGCATTGATCATTCACAGAATCAGCCATTCACGTTGAAAGGGACCTCAAAGGGCCTCTACATCCAACCTCCTGCTCAAAGCAGAGTCAGCTATCAGGTCATATTAGCTTGCTCAGAGCTTTAGACAGTCAGGTCATGAAAATCTTAAGCTATGGAGACCACAAAGCCACTCTGAAAAACCCATTTCAGTGTCTGGCTGAACTCAGTTTTTATTTTACATCCAAATGAACATTCTCTTGTTAAAGTCTATATCCCTTGTCTTTCATTGCCCCACCATGCACTGTTAATGTTATCGATCTTGTAGGTAAACAGGGACAGACTTTTTAGCAGGGCCTGTCGCAATAGGACCAGGAATAATGGTTATGAACTAAAAGAGGTTCTATTCAGACTAGATATAAGAAAGACATTTACAATGAGAGTGGTAAAACACTGAAACAGGTTTCCCAGTGAGGTGATAGATGCTCCACCCCTGGAAACATTCACAGTCAGTTTGGACAGGGTTCTGACCAGCAAGACTCCAAGACTCTATGATCTTGGAGGTCTTTTCCAACCTTAATGATTCTATGATCATGTCCCAGCTCATTGAAGAAGGGTTGGAATAGATGACCTTTAAATGGTCCCTTCTGACCCAAACCATTCCATGAATCTATGAGTCTACGGCTTAACTCCCCTCAAAACTGCTTCTTCTCCAGCCTGGACAAGCCTCACTGCCTCAAACTGACCTCCCAGGGCAGGAGCTCCTGTCCACAAACAACGTGACTTGTCCTGCTGAGCTCACTTCAGCTCATTAACATTGGTCTTGTACTAAAGGACCCAAAATTTTCATCATATAACCAATGCTGAGCAGGGAATAATCGTTTCCCATAAGCAACTGGCTATGTTCTTGTTGACACAGGATGCTGTTACTCTCAAGAGCATATTTCTTAAGACCTATGTCTGGAGACTGCTTTATGTTTTTATGTGCCAGCTATCCAGGATGAACTTGCAAACACTTAGACTTTTTCGTTGTGACTACTTGAAAACTTTTGTGCAATTCTCAGCTGTACAGCTTTTATGTCAGACATCATAAAAGGCAGAACCCAAGAAACAGTAGAGCTGAACTCAAACACCTTGAAGTGCATGAAAATGTTATTTCCTCAGAAAATGGTATTTTTCTCATTCATGTTTTATGATACAGTGAACTTCTGTAGCTTAGGTCTCCATGAAAACTTTAAATTTCAGTTTTAAAGACTGTTCATGTGAGAGTATTTTTACAGAAAAGCAAGTTGGTATTTTGCTGTTGATTTACAAATGGTTTTTAAAATAATTCTGCCCCTTCATTTGGATTTAGTTCATTTGCAATACTGGAAAAGACAGTAACAAAAGTGCACAGCTTTGTTTACAGGTCTCATACAAAGTCATTGTACACTGAGCAAGAATTATTAATTATATTACCAAAGCAGTTAAAGTTTTAGGACCCCGTTATGTGCGGCACCATGCAAAATTGAATAAAAATAAAAAGTCTCTGTTCCAGCAGTAACAATACAGCTTCTGAGCACTGAAGCCTGAAGTGCATTGGTATGCATCAATACAAATTTGGCCAATACGAGGTGATTCTGAATTTCACCACTTTATCTTCAGTCTGTAGAACAATTTAAAAGTTAGACAGACATATATACATACATACCAAACTTTGCTACATTTTTGTCTTGAAACGATAGATTTGTTGGTTCAAAGAAAAATACCATTCATAAGCTATCTTCATAGTATACCTATTAACTGGCAAATAGGAAATTTAATTGGGAGTGTATTCTATATTTAATGAAGCTTACATTCTGCACAGAGGCACATCTTTTGAAAGCTTCCTACTCACTATCCACTACAATACGAAATTTTCAAGCTCTGCTTATACTCACAGACCATGAGATTATGATTCACAACACAGTGAAAAGCCAAAGACTTTTGTGATGCCACAAAGAAATATACTGATTGCAAAATATATGTAATAGTTATGTAAATCTAATTTCCTCATTTGAATTTGAAATTTTGTTTCACTGAATCACAGGACCCAGTGGTGATAAAAAAAGCAAACTGAAAACAACAAGGAAAAGAAATCTTAATCCTTGTTTGATGCTTTATAATACCTTTTTTTACCAGAAACATATGACAGCACCAGTTACAGCTCAGATTAAAATGGTTATCTTTGAACATTTCCAGAGAGCAAATGCAAGCAGTTAGACTTGCAAGATTACAAGACAGAAATGGCAATGTTATATCTAAGTACACAGAGCATGTGCATTTATATGCTATTTCAAAGGATTTATATAGAGACAAACAGGTTAGAAAAAGTGCTAAGGAAAGTAAACAGTCTTCATAAAACAAAATAAAGACACAATTCCCAAGATCTGAAAGCTTGACTTCAAACAGCAGCAAAAACCTCAGAGAGTTAAATCTAGAGCTAGTATCTATGGCACAGCAGTTTTCTCAACAGTCAGCTACACATACATAGATACAGCAAATACACACAGCAGTACCCCAAACCAGAAATATCTCTCCTTTGTATTAAGACAATTTGATTCTAGTTTAGACTTTAATGAATTTTTTATGAGCACCGATCTCACCATTTAAACATGTTGTACACATCTAAACTCAGCTGTCTTCCCACTGAAAATAAGGAAATAACTAATGTTGGAGAGATTAATTTAAGAAGGTCAACAAGGGATTTTTGTACTATAACTTCCCGTGTATTAGCAGACTAACAATGTGTTCCAAATCTGCAGGCTTAACATACACATTTTAAAGAAACACAGCTAAAAATTGTTCTATTTTCATATGTGACCCCTATTTCCTTAGTATTAGCAGGAAAATATTACCAGTCACATGGTACCAGTCTAGACAGATTGCTTGCTCTATGATTTATAAACACACATCAAAAAAGAACCAGCCAGATTTATACCACATGGCATATTCTTGTGGCAAAGCTATGACATCAAATAGTCATAGTTCTCAGTATAGCTCCACTTTCAGACATCTTTATAGATGCTCTCTACTTAAATATGGCTTAAAAGTGATTTCTAAAGTAAATAATGAGAGGTAATATGAGAATACTGCCTCATAATTCACCAGCTCAAGTTTATCACATTCCAGAACACTGTTAATGGATGTTCATTAGGAACTTGAGTCTGAACTGACTTCATTTACAGCTAAAGGCTCAGTGACTTCACAAAACCCAGATCAGATACAAAATGTTACCCTCACAGTTAGTGGTGAAATCCAGAGAAATGTGGTACAACATATCATAAGTTACTGAAAGATCATAAAGTCTTAAAATATATCTTTAATTAGAGAATAACTGAATGATAAATGTACCAGTGTGACTTAGCAGTACCAGCTAATCCACTGTAAGTCAGTCCCTGTATTTTACCTGTTATGCACTTAAAAAAACATACCCACATATCTAACTGTAAAATGCAAGGCAAAGAGCAAAGAGGGACAGAAAAGGAAGAATGAGTACTATAAAAATAAGATGTCAGCCAATTTCAGATAAAGATCAAAGCATTAACAGTAAAAAAAATAAATAAAACAATCAAAGCTTATCTTCCTGTCCCCTAGCCATGCTGACAACATCGGGGAAAAAGAAGAAAAAAATATTCAAGTGCTAGCTTTATGCAGTGGAACTCAATTTTCACTGTACAGCTCACAAGGAAAAAAAGGAAAAGAGAAAGCAGAAAGGGAGATTGGAGGAAAAAGAAAAACAGATTTATGTAGCTGAATCAAACTCCTCATATTCTTTTACCTCTTTATTAACTGAAGACAGTCTTGAGAAATTAATTTCTATTACAGCTTTTAAGAACACACCCTACATTACTTTAGATATTTACACTTGTATTTTAACTAAAAGAGGGCATCACACATTTCTTGAAAAGAGTTAGGAAGCAGTAATTTTAAATTATTTTTCATAAGAGACCAGGAGCCAGAGGAAGACGATGCAGCTTAAAAACAGAATACCCGAATCTATCAGCAGGTATTTACAACTAAAGAAAAAACATATACCAGAAGCTGGAGCTTTCAGTGAGCTTAGTCTGCCACCACAGATAAACATTTTGCAGCATAGCATTACCAGTGCACAGACCTACAGATCCTTTAAGCTGAATTACAGTCTTGATTATTATCCTAGTCCCTGACTGAGGTAACAGCATGGATACAAGAAGATTTGCTGTATCTTTCTCCAAAGATGGAAATTAAACCTAAAGAGAAGGGGAGGAATGGGTGAAGGAAAACAATAACTTTTAAGAAAATTCCCCTCCTTCCAACACCACCTCGCCCCCTATGTTTTCATCATCATTTGGGGATTTACAAGCAGCAAGTCTGTATTTTTGTGCCAACTCTAACATGCCTTTTGCTGGTAGTCAGGGCAACTGTAACATGTTCTTAGTGAGATGATCTGTAAACCAACCATAATATCACTGGTGTTCAATATATCCCATGGTTAACTAAATCTGGCTCAAGCGTGCCATGGCTGGTGCACATACTCCTATTCTAACACATTTGTTTCTGAATTGTTTAAGCTCCACCAGCTACATGACAGGTCACCTGTTTCAGTTTTTTCATCATCACATTTCAAAACAGTTATTTCTCCTGTTAGTTTTCAGTTTTTACAATACAGTCAGTAAGAGGGTTATTTGTTAATGCACATGAGAGACATAATCGATACCACAGGTTTCTCTTGCTTGGGTTGATTTGTCTGTTTTAAAATGGCATCTATCTACACAAGTTCAGATCAAAGATCTGTATAAGCTAGCACCCTTACTCCAACCACAGCAAGCAGAAGGTATTCAAGAAAGAATCTTAGAACAGTAGATAGGTAGGTACATTCGTTTCAATGAATATGGCTCCTCCTGAGAGGAACTGAGCTACATCATGAAATACAACTAATTTCAAGCACACCTGAGAATAACACTTCTATACTTGTTGGTTTGAGGGCTGTATTGGGTCTGGCTGAGCTGGAGTTCATCTCCTCATAGCAGCCCTCACAGCGCTGTGCTTTGCATTGGTAGCCAGAAAGGTGTTGATAACATACCAGTGTTTTGGCTACTGTTGGGCACAGCATCATTGTTGTAACATTCCTTCCTCAACTGAGGGCAAGATCCTGGGAGGGGACACAAGTAGGCCAAAGCTGACCCAAACTGACCAAAGGGATATTCCATACCATATGACGTCAGCTCAGACATAAAAGCTAAGGCAGGGAGCAGGAAGGCAGGCATTCATTGTCTCCAATGGCTGCCTGCTGAGGAACCGTCACGCGTGCTGAAGCTCTGTTGCTCGGAAGTGGCCAACCATCACTGCTGATGGGAAGTAGAGAATAAACCGTGTTATCTTCCACTTCGCTTTTGCGTGTGCAAGCTTCCGCTTTGCTTCTGCTTTAAATAAACTGCCTTATCCCAGCTCACGAGTTGTTTCCATCTTACTCTCTCCCCTGTCCGGCTGGGAAGGGGAGTGATAGAGCGGCTGGGTGGGCACCTGGCATCCAGCCAAGGTCAACCCATCACAAGGGCTTATGAAAAATATGATTAAAAGTAGGCTCTGTCTACCCATAAAATACAAAATCAAACCTCTACAAAAGCATTTGCTTGCTAGACTACACCTGTGCCTCTTTTTAGAAACTCATTCCTATCATATCTACCTCATTTTACTTATTCACAAATGTAATTCTTTTGTTGCAAAATCCCATGCAGCAGCTCCCAGATACCTGCTGAATATGATAGTGTAGGCAATCAAGCTGAAGCAAATATGCTTGCTGGAATGCCAACCTCTCAAAAAATATTTGTAACACTAGCCTGAAGGAAAATGTTATTTTCCTGCAATTCAAGAATAGAAGGAGCAATTTATCAAAACTGTCTCATCAATGACAGTGAATTACACAGTATTGCACAGTCAGATAAAACAAATGATTTGTAAAAACGCTATGGTTTAACCCCAGCCAGTAGCTCAGCCCCCACACAGCCACCCGCTCACTCCCCCACAGTGGGTTGGGGCAGAGAATCAGAAGCTTGAAAGTCAGAAAACTCATGAGTTAAGATAAAGACAGTTTAAGAAGTGAAGCAGAAGCCACACACACAAGCAAAGGAAAACAAGGAATTCATTCACCACTTGCCATGGGCAGGCAGGTGTTCACCCATCCCCAGGAAAGCAGAGCTCTGTCACAGGTAACGGTGACTGAGGAAGACAAATGTCATCACTCCAGAAGTATCCCCCTTCCTTCTTTTTCTTCCCTCAGCTTTATATGCTGAGTATGATGTCATATGGTCTGGGATATCTCTGAGGTCACCTGGGATCACCTGTGCCAGCTGTATTCCCTCCCAACACCTTGTGCACCCCCAGCCTCCTCGCTGGTGGGGTGAGAGGCAGAAAAGGATTTAATGCTGTGTAAGCTCTGCTTAGCAATAGTTAAAATAGCCTGGTGTTACCAATTCTGTCCTCGGAACCAATCCAAAACACAGCACCATACCAGCTACTGTAAAGAAAATGAACACTGACCCAGTCAAAATCAGCACAAAAAAGAAGTATTATTAAAACAACTAAACCTCTTAAAGGCAGGACAAAGCCTTTTGATCACTTGGCAATGAAGGGCAATATAAATTTGTAGAAAAGATCTTACAGAAACTACCACGAGGCCAAAACATTTGGTAGGAGGATACAGCTGTGCCAAACATCCCTTTCATACATTCTTCCCTTTACATGAATCATATCTGTTTATACTACTGCTGTTGATGAGTATGTAAAACTGAGTTACAAATAGAATTAGTTAATTGTGAGGGATAAATAAAATATATATTTGCTATTAATATATTGATATTGGTATCCCTGCCCATTGCAGGGTGAGTGGAACTAGATGATCTTTCTGGACTTCTTCTAACCCAACCCATTCCATGATTCTATTGAAAGCTAAAAAAATTTAAAACATTAATAGGTACAAAGGAGAAACAGGATAGACCTATAGAAACCTAGCATGCCAACTCACTGATTTTGACATTTCTCATTGGTCCTGGTATGTTCCTGTCAAAAGTTTCTGTATACAAAGCAGTTTTCAGGTCAAAACTAGACTCGGGGAAAGAAAAGAAAAAAAAATCCTCGCACAATAAGGTAAGCAGCTTGAATACCCATGGGGAACCTAAGACAATGCAATGAATAGGGCACACTGACTGACTGGGCCAGCACTTCAGGGTTCTTGCCACTGACATGGAAGAACTCCACAGCAGGCAGTTCAAGACACTATCCTCAAGCAAAAAGTACTATTCACTTGGGACAAACCCTTCACATCCCAGTCTGACTGGGACCAAGAAACAGTCTTCTGCTAATCTCCACTAATAATTCCTACTCCAAAATTTCTCCTCATCTAGGATTCAAGTAGAGAGACTTTTACTACTACACTACTCCTGCCAAGAAAAGGCTGACTATGTATGCCCCAACTATATTTCTGCACACAGGAATCTTTCTGCTCACAATGAGTAATTGGAAAAAATTATGCACATTATCTGAAGGGAAGCTTTGGAAGTTTCTGGAACTTCAGGCTTCTCTTTTAAGCTGCTTTTTATAAGCCTGTATCTACACATCAAATACATTCTTGTCCACAAGGGCAAATTACCACGTGTCTCAAAGCCAACAATGAAATAATTAAGCCTGCTTATATATTGTGTGTACATATATATATCTCCCAATATGTAGGATTATTTTTTTTTTAAATTAGCAACCACATTCACAAATGCACATACCAAGTTAGCCATCTAAAGAGGTATTTTTATTCCGTATGCATAAAGAGCAGTGGTAAAAGAGCAGCTCTCTTGCCAAAGTGGCCTTTATATTTCCTTTGAGATGTGTCAACCCTCCCGCTAAAATCAGGACTATCTCTTGAATGAGTAACAAGTAAATAAAACCAGGCTGGCTTTGTTTTATCTTGCCTCTGAGGAAGGACAAACCCAAGTAATAAGTGGCTAAACCAGAATGGAGGACTCCTTTAAGAGTCTGCTAGCAAGAAAAAACAAGTTGCTTTATCTCTCCTCCATCTATGAGGTATAGATATATATATATATATGCACTGATTCTTTGTAAGTCACTGTAGCACAGTTTTAATACAGTTCAAGATTAGATATTTTTGTGGACACTGCACAGGAAATTGAAAATAACATTGAGCTACTCTATACTGTGATCCAGTAAAAGTGCAGTTATGCTTTTGTGGAAATACTATAATAGAAAAGTAGCCCTGAGCTAGTTCATTGCTTCTGGTTCTCATGGGTTGTTCCCTCTACCAGAAATCCTTTAGCTTAAATCCCTGTACTGCTTAGTAGGCAGGAGAAAGTCAGGATCCAAGAATACTTCAAGACAAAAAGCATCCATGGATAATGTGGAGGTATCTGACCAGTAATTTTCAAGGAACAATATTAGCAAAGTGAAGGTTACACATGCTAAAAGTATTATTTTAAGGGCAAAAGGCAGAGTAGCCTATCACCTAATGATAGATTAAAAGTTATAAGGAGCACCTCGATGGTGTGTTTATGTAGCATGCGACATTGTAATAGGCACATATTCATGTACATGAATTTTTATACATAAAAAAGTTACATTGCTGAAAAAGTACAACAAAGTCCAGTCCGAACTCTGCCTCTCTAGTCAGTGTTCAAACCCCCCAGAAGTTCTGTGCTCTTGGTCCCAGGTAACTGTGTCTGACACACACTTCAAACATATCCTTCAACAACTGGAAAACACCACATCCACTTTTTTCCCCAGAATGATATCAATTCTTATAGATAATGGTAGAAACAAACCCCTCTTTTTATGAAGGGTTAATTATTAATAGAGGTTCTGAATTTCCATGACATTCAGAAACACAAAACTTAAACATCAGAAAATCAGATATAGAAGAAGAAACCATATACAGGAACAGAAAATCTGAATATCAGCTAATGTGCTCATGCAAGTATGTTCACATATGATAAATTATTTCTCCCTCTCTCTCCAGCTTCTGTATTTGAGATACATTGCACCATCTAAAATTATTTCCAAAACTGGATTTAAAGTGCCCTCCCCATCATTTCCCAAACCTAATTTGTTATCTTCTCTGATGTTAGAATAAAACAAAGAATTAAGTGTCTGAAAAGAAGATAGAAAGGAACAACAGATTCACACATTGTAGACCTGGGTGTCCTGGTGGACACCAAGTTGAACGTGAGCCAGAAATGTGCCCTTGTGGCACAGGAGGCCAATGTTATCCTGGGGTGCACTAGGCATAGTATTGCCAGCAGGATGAAGAAGTGATCCTTTTCCTCTCTACTCAGCACTGGTTATACCACACCGGAACATGATTAAGGAACTAGATAGGCTGTGAAAGCTGGGACCGTTTAGCTTGGAGAAGAGAAGGCTCAAGGGGATCTTATTAATATATCTGCATATATCTGAAGGGATGGTGCAAAGAGGACAGTCAGGCACTTTTCAGTGGTGCCCGGTGAGGCAAGGACATAACCTGAAGCACAGGAGGTTCCCCCTAAGCATCAGGAAACAAATTTTTTACTGAGGGTGTCTGAGCACTGGCATAGGTTGCCCAGGGAGGCTGTGGAATCTTTATTCTTGGAGAAACTTAAAAGCCATCTGGACATGATCACAGGCAACCAGCTGTAGACGGGTTAGACCAGATGACTTCTGGATTTCCCTTTCAGCCTCAACCATTCCATCCATGATTTTGTGGTTATGTGTAAGTACCACATAAAGGTAGCACAGATATGCAGCTGGGTCATTTGGGTGTTTATGGAAATATGGTTCTTAACAACATTCTTTTCCATCTTCCACCTCTGCAAGTTAGTAACTGCCATGATGCAAAATTTTACCACTTGTCTACTTGCCCTGAAGTTTCAAATGACTATAATTAATGAACTACCCTTCACAGCAATATGTGACTTATTCTTCATGAGCCAGATGGCCAGGGTTCTTCTCCTTTACCTTTTAATAACTTCTGTAGCCTTGCACTGAGTTTACACCCTACAGCTTCACAAATATATTCTCCATCTCCTTTGGGGTCTAGTGATCAGCATGACTTGGAAGCAACGAAGAATTTAACTATTCGAGCCTCCTGCTTTTAGAGTGCTGATGTCTGGAGTATTGATCCTAAGTAAACTAGATACTAAAACTCAAGTGTAACCCACTTACATATTTAAAATAATATTGAACCTTTGAGATCTTGCTCAAGAGAGGTCATAAGGATATCTTTGAAGAAATACATCTTGTATTGTCAGTAGTGAAACTTCTGTATAGAGGAAATGTATTATCAGCTTGATTCAAGAGACATCCAAGCCCTTCCTTGCTGCTGTTAACAGCAATAGTCAGTTGGGTAAACTTTCATCAGAGGGATGACTAAAAGTCAGGTTTTTTGAGCTGTGCTAGAACAGAGCAGGTCTCAGGTTTAAAGATGTCGATGGAGGTTGCAAAAACATGTCTTTAAACATTCACTTACTATACCAAAATCCTTAAAGATTGTTGTAGAATAAGGGAGGGAGAGAGTACTTGTTCCTTAAAGGGACAAAAACTGACAGCATGTTTTTTTCAAATATTTAAAAATAAGAACATTGAGTAGTAAATATTTTGACAAACAAAATGTGGATTTCAGCTTTGGGCAAAAGATTTAACTGAATTAACGTAACAGCAAAACTGAAAGAAGAAACACTTAAAAAGATTGATGATGTGTACATCACTAAACAGGTAAGACTGAGAGTACAGCAAAGGAAGGGTAGTATTTTTATTCCTTGATATGGTCTGGAGTTTACACAATCATTAAGGATATAACTAAAAGCTCACAGAAAAGAAAATGCAGTTGGCTTTCATTGGCCTTGGATAAACAGCCTATTCCTCTTTGTGCTGTTTAAGAATCTGTGCTCATTTGAGAGCAATATGATAGTTACAAACAAGGTTGTTCAAGGTGATAGAAAAAGGAGGATTAGCATGCCAACTTATCTCCATTCCTCAGACAAAGGGGGCCAGAGGCATCAATCATTTCTGATAAGACACTCATATCATATTGACACAGACACAAAGTGTATATCAGTGAAAGGAAAACTTAACACATTCTATCTTTCTGAAGCATTGCCTTGAAATTTTCCCATTAATAGCACTGCCACATGGAAAAAAATATAACTTTAAAAAATTGGTTTAGAAAAGACATTGCTACATAAAAAGTGTGTGTTATATTGCAGATTTAAGAATTTCTGTAGCAGTATGTTGGCATAACACAGACGCACAAAGTCTACATAAATGTAAAGGTCAGCAGAGCAACTGGGACTGTGAGCAGAAGATGATGCAGCATTCTTATGCAAACTCATCAATGCCAAGAACAGTCTGCAGTCTGAATTGAACACGTAGGTAGCAGCCTAATACCCCCCATTCCATTTTTTCATAACACACTACCCAGTGTTGCTAGTGTTTTCAAAACTTTCTTAAAAAAAAATGGTCAAGATCTCTAGATTTGTGCTACAAATATCAAGTCTTACAGGATCTACACTGGAAAGGTAGGCATTTCCAAGGACATTGGGATAACATGATTTTTTTAACACAGTCATCTGGTAAATATTTTCTTCGAGGTTTTTTTGGGTTTTTTTTTGTAGCAGCAGAATATTCTTACAGCAAGAAATAAAGTTAACAGAGCCTCAGTGAATAATGCACACTGTCTGGAAAATAGCTAAGCTATTATTTTGTCCCTTGCAACTTGTTAAACGAATTCTATTAAAAGCTAATAAGTGAGATCTTTCCAGGATCTGATAAAAAAAAAAATCAATACATTTTTGATTAAAGGATTGGTGTTCTTAGAGCTCCATTGTAAATGGGCCCCCTGGCTATACTAAGGTCATCACTGCTGCAACAAACTGCTGTATTGGGTAAATGATATTAGTACCTGTGGAGGGAAAGCACGTAATCTCATCTTTATTTCTCTGAAAATCTGCCACTACAAAACTGGTAACTGTGTAATCTCTTGAACTACCTATTACTGGCTTTTTAAGTGTGATACAACTGCAGAAAGAGAAGTTTGTTTCATTAACTTGTGTGTTGGCAAGAGAAAATAACATCCCCAAAGCCAGCAATCATCACCACACTCATACACTTCAGTACTCTAAATATTGGGAATCTAAGCATCTTTATATTCCAAGGAACAGAAAAATCTCAAAAACTTCACAAATCTGATAAATGAGCACACACAACAACTGATTTATAAAGCAGCTAATAAAGAGCATCAGCTGATTTATAAAGCAGCTAATAAAGAGCATCAGAACACAGGATTGTTGCAGTGTGCTCAAGTGTTGCAAACACACATTTCCAGTCTTCCTTTGGAGCTGTAACAACAGCCTATCTCTCACCTAAAGTTTAAACTTAGCTATTTTCTCATTAAATACATCTCACAATAAATTAACTGCATTCAAGTGTCTATAATCCCTTTTAACTCTGAAATAGTTTTTGTAATGTGATCGTAGTGGCTAAAAAAAACCCACTTAACTCTCAAAGTAAAGTACAGCTGAGTTACTCTATGCTTACAGGATTTTCCCCCCATTCAAACTATGACTGTAATATCCATCTTACATACACTATTTTATGATCTACATCATCAGGTTAGTTTGAATCAGGTGCTTTTGAAGAAAATCTTTTGATCATTGTCACATTCTGATTCACAACCCAGAACAGTCTAAGCTAGTGAACTGACTTTCTTCCGTATGAAACCAAACTAGAACATATGCTCTTGCCACTCAGTCCACACAACCACAGATTTAGTCCATGGTAAAATCCATAAAACATTTACACAGGTTAACATTGGATCTAGCATGAGCTACTGCTCTACAAATCCACTCCTACTGGCTGGCAGTACTTGCCTAAGGAGACAGCAGTCTCTTTCAAACTATTCATCTACTTACAACTAAATCAGATGATATAAAAACAAATTTGCAAAGCTCTATACTAAATTGGTAAGTCCTTATGATTTTGCTTTTCTCAAACATTTGCTGAGCATGCCAAATTCCAGGAACGGATTTTATAAAAGCATTTCTTAACAACACAAAGTCTGGATCCATACAGGGTATGTCTGAGCTCATATACTTTAGGAACAAACTAGGATGTTGTACAACCCTAAGTAGACAGTAAAAGCTCAGCCGTAGCCAGGAAAACAGGACTGAACTGAAAGACAAACAAGCCTCAAGAGATGTGATCATGGCCCTCTTTCATTTTCCAGCTACAGTAATAACACCATTTTACAATTATGTGTGCTAAAATATTTCCATCAGGATTCTAATAGTGAAATTAGTTCTAAAAATTAAAAGTGTCATCAAGATAGTTTTTTATTTTCCTAAAGAACAAAAAAACCAAGGAATACACAAACAGACCTTGTGACCTTAACAGAAATAAGAGAAGAAGAGGAATGTAAGGCTCAAAGACATAAGAGTGCATAAAACAAAGAATTTTATTGGGACAAGTCATATGGCTGTATCATGTTAAAGCAGTGCCATTCACAACTTGCTCTACACCCCACTTAGGGGTTATTACTGTTCCAGGAAAGGAAACTGCAGAGCAGAAGGAGGGGGAGGCAAAGGGAACACGATACCAGAACGCACCAGGGAAAACTCCAGGAATCATCAGGGGCTGACTTCAGCTGTTTATTGTTAATTTAAGTGATAGCAAAAATCATTCCTAGCAGCAAGTTTAGCCAGAAAATATGGATATATACATATGCATACATATCAAGTGAAATTAGCATGCACCAGTTAAGTAGAAAATGAATGACTTGCAACTGTAGTCTTATTGCAAGTGCACAAGCATGTCATCACTCAGATTTAAATACTTGACTTAAATACTGTTAGTTTTCTTGCTTCCGTACAAGTAGAATATTCATGTTCAAAAAAAGACTTTTAAAATGTGAAGAGGCATATTAGACAATCATATCAGTATAGATATGGTCTGAAAAGCAGTATTTATTATTGCTGTTTATTAACAACAACAATAAAGTCAGAAATAAACCTGTATTTTATTATTACCTCTAACTTAGTACAACAGAACGGATGTTATTGTGGATACCAAGACATTTAGAAACAGTTATTTTTAAGAGCAATTTCCAGCAACAAAAAGAAGTCTGGAGAAAAGTACAGTCCCATACTATCCCCCCAAAATGGAAAGTGATCCTAAAAGAGTATTTACCTCTAGGTTAGTAAAGTTGATAGAAAAACATCCCTATTGCCAAAGTGGGTGCTGATCACACTAAGTCAGGTGGAAGCTGCTACCAATCCAGAGAAATCTTTAGCTAGGAAGTCTGAAGGTCGAAAAGAACCCTAACCATCACTTTTTTTGTCACTATCTGACATCGGATTTTTTTCTCTGCGAAAGTCACTGTGAAATGCATTTCAAGATAAGTTTTTCACATCTCACCAGAAAACATATTATTATCTAATTCTCAGTACATGTTGGAAAAATTAAGAGCATTTATACATGCGATAAAGATGAAAAATTATGTAATTTTGAATATAGTGATGATCTATTCAAAACACTAAAAGAATACTAAGACACATTATCAAAACCAGAATAATTGTTTAATGCTTTTATGGCTTTAATTTCTATCTCTTACTTATTTTAAAAAGTGCTATCCTAGAAATGCACTGGTAGGTCACACAGTGAGAACACCAATTTATATGTTAAATTAGAAGAATACTCCTTAAACATATACATTGCCTACTACAACACAATAACAAAAGAGACAACACACCATGTATTCTATTTTAACAAAAAAAAAATCAGTATATACTGAAGCAACAATAGTAAATTTGTACATATATTTATTACTTTTGATCCATCTACCCTAAATCCTTTACAAATATTTTAAGAGCAAATTCAGAGTGCTTTTTCTTATGGATTCTACTCTTAAGGGCTACAGTCAAAAAGCCAGATAACTAACACTGAGAATTTTTAACCTTTATGACTTCAGTACCAACTCTTTCTGAACTTGAAGCCTTAAACTTTATTAAGATCTAAAGTAGTGAAACAGAAAACAAAAAAGAAATAGGATAGATTCAGATCAAAATTGCTTCAGGGTATGCTGAGCAGCTCTTTAACCAATACAATCTATGGATTCTAAGGAGCCATCCAAAATGCCCTAAAGAAGATGCAGACATATCGTCAGCTGAACTGCTTTCTAAGGTTTTGCTGACTATAACTAGGTGTCTGTAGACAGTAACAGGAGCCTAGAGATGCAATTCACACAAAGATCTTAAGTTTAGATGTCTTTGGAGCTGGATTCCAATCCTAAAGTCCATTGATTCACCATGAAACCTTCTGAAATTAGACAAAAAGGAAACGCTAAGCATTAGCATATGTCTTAATCCTGGCATCTTACTCGTCACTGCAGAAAGACACCTCCATCTACACAGATTCCAGAGCTGATGACATGTCCACTCCTCCCCCTGCCACCCACCTGAAGACATACTTGTATTTTCTTTCAGGACTAATTCTTGTCTAATAACTACACAGAGAAACAAAAGATGATGAAGAGGAGGAAATGCTAAATTTAAATCAAAGCACTCCGAATTTTTTTTTTAATTTGTTTTTTAAATAAAGAGGAACAAGAGTGCAGTGTAGTTGAAGAATAGATTTATATTAGTAGGTTGGGGTTTTCTTTAAGAAAACAAAGATCCATGACCAATTTCTCACTCTGCCTTTGAATATTTAAACTTACATTTCCTATCTTCCAAAGAATCTGGGACTGTCTCCTAAGCGACAGCAACCTTCATTGTATAAAGTGTAAAAAGAACAAAAATTACTACGATTCTCCTTTTCCTCCTCTGGTTGTCTTTACAAAGACAAACCGTGGCTAACATTGCATCATGTTAGAATCCAGTCCTGCCAAGAATACTTACTGAACTTAGTTCTTGTGGCAAAACACATGGGTCACAAGTTAGAGACAAGTTTTGGGCTGACATTCACGGTCATAGTTTTCAATTTGATATCTGATTTTTTTTCTACTCTATACACCTATATTCCTTTAATCTGTTCTTGGCATGTAATGACGTTATATTTTCTTATTAGACACTCAATTCTAGTCCCACTAAGTCAAATGCAAGAATTGTTAACACACTATGCTTTCTGCTCATAACTTGGTTTGTCTCAACTGCTATGGCACATTTTTTTCAGAGAGAATCTGTAACTGTACAACAACAACAAAAAGCTTCACTAGCTTTCATTGCTCAGTGACTGTTCTCTTAGTCTAATCAGTTCTTGATGTTGCCTGAGAAAACTACAGTTTTACAATGGCCTAAGGACAATCCTATTCTTGCACTTTAACACAAATCTCAGCTATTAGACCATATATTCCCTATGTTATGAAATACCTTCTTTTCTCCTTGTTTTTCCAAAGCACAGACTTTTCCACATGGTAACATGCTATCCACATTAATAACAAAAGATATTTTCAAAACAAAGGAAGAGAAACATCAAACCCTTTCAAAGTATTTGACACCATAGTTGATCAGAAAAATCAGAAACCGCAAATTTGCCAAGTCACTATCCCAGAATGAAATTATTTTCTGCATGCTAGTAAAAATTACATCCTCTCATCACTAATGTATACATACTTAAAATTTAATTAACATATTCTGTATAAACTCTGTTACAATATACAGATAGATTTATGCAAATACATTGAAAAAAAGTCACTGAGAAAAATGGCACAAAATATCCTTTATACACTGTGCTTCTTGCAGGACAGTACCCTGAAGGAGCCAGGTGAACTGTGAGCTCAAACATACTATGTTTCCTTCTGAATCATTTTGGATCAGAACATCCTACTCACAGAACGCTTTTTCTAGCACTAGTCTGGAGTGCAACTACTACCTCTTTTTGTAGATACTTGCCTCAACTCAGCATCTACAATTGCAATTCAGGTTAACTGTGATACTTGAACAAATATTTCTGTTCAAACAGTGGAATGCATGAAACTGACAAAACAAAACAACAACAACAACAAAAAAAACACAAAACCCAACAAAACAAAACACTGTGGAAAAAGATATCCAATCATTTAAAAAAAATCAGATAATGTTGCTTCTAGTCCTCCAACAATCTTTTAAAGTTGCTATTTCGATTGTACCCATATGTACTAACAAAAATTATAGATTGTACCACACTGTTGTGCACCAAGACCAACTAGTTTTGGTTTAACTCTATGATAAACTTGTTAAGTCAATTCCAGGCCTAGACCAGACAGATCATATAAATCTCCAGCCTGGACACCTCTGAATTCCACAGTTCATTCTGTGATACAGGTATACCTTGCATTTAATTTGTTACTGTAACAAATTAGTTAATTTGTTACTCTTAGCTTTTTCAACATGTTGAGAGGTTTCTCTTTGTTTCTTGGAAGGGTCTTTTGTTGTGGGGTTCTATCTTTGTTTGATTTGCACATTTCCAAACTAACATCACAAAGCTTATCCTGTCACTCCACCCATGCCCTAGAAGGCAGTTTGGATTTGTAACAACACGCTTCTTCAAGGTTTGCCAGTAATGGGATGAGGAAGTTCACACAGTAAGCAGCTGCAAACAGGCACTGGAGTCAGGAATCGATAACTAAAGGTCAGATCACAGCAAGCACGTGAGAAACAGCTCTAGAATTTGTGCTTTCATGTAACATGAAATCCAATCCATTTGCTTTCATACCACCACTACTGCCTTAACCTTGTTCTCAGCAATCCATATTACCCCAAATTGTTTTCTGTCAAAGTCTGCAGCTCTCTCCTAAATCTATCACCTGCTGTGGCATTCACTGGAGTGAACACAAATGATGTGTCTTGATGCACATTTAATCTTCAGAAATGACAGTAAACTGCATTTTGGTGACTACTGTCTAAATTACAGGCCAGAATGAAATATCAGTATTTAGCAGCTAACACTGTAACAATAGCTCTGTATATATGATCTCACTAACAGTAAAAATTAATGTACTCAGTATACCCTTCCTTCAAAGCACTGGTTAGTTATCTTGCCTGTGCTGCAAAGCACAGACAGAATTTTGTCAAATTCAGCCCAACTTCCACATGGTTCCCCAGATTCCTATTGCCATATGTAAGACAACAACCTGTGGGAAGGACTCACATGGGAGAAGTTCTTGGAGAACTGTCTCCTGTGGGAGGGACCCCACCCTGGAGCAGGGGAGGAATGTGAGGAGTCCTCCCCCTGAGCAGGAAGGAGTGGCAGAGACAACATGTGATGAACTGACTGCAGCCCCCATTCCCTGTTCCCCTGCACTGCTGTGGGGGTGGGTGATGGAGAGATAATCAGGAACGAAGTTGAGCACAGAAAGAAGGGAGGGGTGGGGAGAAAGATCTTTTAAGTTTGGGGTTTATTTCTCATTATCCCACACTGATATGATTGGTAATATTAATTTTCCCCTAGTAAAGTCTGTTTTGCCTGTGATAGTAATTAGTGAGTGAACTCTCCCTGCCCTTATCTTCACCCATGAGCCTTTTGTTCTATTTTCTCTCCCCTGTCCAGTTGAGGAGGGGAGTGACAGAACAGCTGTGGTTGGCTGGAGATCAGGGTCAACCTACTACACCCATCACCCCTGCATAACCACTTAATGGTTCAGACTTCCTGGCATATTCCTCAAACAGAACTTATTAGGTTCTTGCATTAACTGTGCTCTCCTCCTGTGCTCTTATTAAGTGCATAGCAGTTTTCCTACTGATCACTCCCATGTTTTCTGTTTTCTCTCTTGGCCAATGTTCTGTTGAAAGTAGAAATAAATACTAAATATTTAAAAAATCAAAGGTTATCAAGACTCTCACAGAATTTAAGCTCTAGGACTAACAGAACAAGAATGGTTCAGCTTCCAGCTGAAAAAATTGGCCAAACAAACCCGAAGTGGATGTGAGATCGGGTGAGACTTCATCTCACAAATATGACAGAGCAAGTAACAGTTCAAAGTTCTGAATGTGCACTGACTAGAAGAGAGGAAAATAAATACTGAAAAATGACCTTTAGGTCCCAGAACTAACATTCATTCTGTATGCATGCATGTATATATATTCCTACACAAACAAAACCAAGTGAAAACTGAAATAGACAAACAAGACAGCAAATATACACTTTTTTAAACCTAAAATTATTACACATAACAACTGAATTTCAGAAAGAAGCAAAAAATTCTCCTAAATCAAGAATATCTTCTTATTATTTCTTAATGTGCAATTTGGTACCTGGATCAAAACATACAGTATATATTGTAAAACTTATGTAAAATCAGTATTTGAGTAAAAACCATATGGTACCTGATGGGTCGATTTTCTTTACTGTCAAAGAGTGAGAAGATTACTTCCAGTTCCTCTCCCAGATTGGAGCACATTAAACTCTTCATCTGAACAAAAAGATGGTGGCTGCTAGCAGGTACTGGTGTGTCTTTTTTCCGATGACGATGTTCCATCTAAAAACACCACAAACACAGAGGCCAGTTTGAATTAAAATCTCAAAAAAAAAGAGGTAAGAAACGTAATACAGAGCTACTTTCTTAATCCAAAATATTATTTTTTTTATTCAGTATTTATTTGTAATAGGGCTTTTTCTTTTTTTTTTTTTTATCTAAGAAGAAGAACACAAGGAAGTTACTTTCCCAGTGTTGCACCACATCATAGTTATCTCTAGGAGAAAAACAGTAACCTCTAGAAGTTTACCTTTTTTCTACTCTGAAAATTCTCAGACACTTTAAAGCTTTGTGCTGTAACAACATAGTATTTCATAGCTGGTTTAAACAGTTAATGATCTGATATTCTAGTTTTCAAACACATAGAAAATGCTTTTGCAGAAGACTAAATACCAGTATTTTAAAATGGAAAAAAGTGATCACATCCATATTTTACAACCTTTGGCAAACTGCTATATAGAAGCTAATACATTATTTTGATTTGACTTCATAGTTCATACCTTCAGCATTTTAATCACCCATTAAGAGCAGGAAAATATTAAGTTGTACTATTTCTCTCTTACATCATACCAAAAATAATTTTAAACTGCATTGTTTCTAAGCTACTTAGCCTTAATACTGAGGTTATCTTTTTTCCCCCTTTTTATTTTCCAAAGTACATTCCATTAGTTCCATTATTAGTGTTTCAGGTTATTTTTCCTCTGTAGGTTTCTTCTTATGTTTAATGGTTCACTGTATTTCATCTAGTGCTTCAACAGGATTCCATAATATTGCATATGACTTTGAAACTACTCAAAGGTATACTGATTCTAGCATGAAGATTTTATTATTAGGCTTGACATTACAACTTATCAACACAAGTAGTTAAAAGTTATAAAAAAAAATTATCATTTCAGCTCCACAAAAAAAATATGTGACAATGATATTTCAGGGTTTTTTTTCTATTTAAATACAAAAGTTATCATAAATACAATTTAGTTTAAATGAAAGCTTAAGTCTTAAGCACAGAAGGCTCTGAAATGTGTATCTGTAACAGCTGCAGTACTTAAATATGAGCCAAAGCCTACATAAATGAATTGGCAAGTTTTCTTAGATCTCACTGGAGATTTAATCAGAATAAGAAATATCAGTGCTGGTTTTAGTAAATCAAGATGGGCTTCCACACCCAAAGGAGAGCTTTCCTATGCAACTTAACTGCTATTTACATTAATATATTAGAAAAGACCAAGAGCCCAGTGTGATTAATTGTGACAATACTTGTACCACGAGAATATTATTATATTTCCACAAATCTTGTCTAAACGGACTCATGGGCCAGGTAAAGCTCTAATGAAAAAGAATCTCATAAGCTTTTACTGATGATTAAATTCATATTAACAGTCTCAATTTTAATGATATATCAGGAAACAAAATTTTTAATAAATAACATGTAAAATAAGCACATGTGCCCACACAAATTTGATATTGAATCAAGGTATCTCATATAGATGTAGAGATGACATAGGTGTTCAAAAAACATTTCTTTTCTCATAGTAAAACTCATTACATTATGAAACACGAGTTTATTGGATCAGAAAAGGTACTTCTGGTTAAGTAGAGAGCTGCCATCAAACCAAGAGTATGTAATTTAATAGCAAAAGTACTGAGTATTACATTCACATACCAGCCTGTAGAGCTCAGTAATGCTGATCTCTTCAGGATCCACCATAGCATATTCTTTTCTTGGAACTAAGTCAAGTCCCAGCTGTCTGTATGAGAAATGGAATAACAGGAAGTAATTTCTACATTCAAGAAAAAAAAATTAACTCTGTTTCTGATTATTTTTTATTCCAATAAACAATGATAATGTGAATTGGTACTCTACAGTTGACTGGTTTTGGTTTCATGTATTTTGGTTGTATTTACCATTCACATATGACTCCTCCCCTTTCTCCACTGTGCAACATTAAAAAAATATGCTTTTCTACAATTTTAAATCTGTTTTACGTTGTGGACAACGTACAATGGATATTTCCTTTGTACTATAGTGAACATCATACAACATGAGTGCACTAGTACCATCAATTTGAATGACAACCAAGGAAAAGAAGATAAAAAGAAAATCCATCAAATGCCAAAACACCAGCTCATTCTTAATTTGGACTGGATGGTACCAAAGATGCTTGCCTGTATCCCCTGAACAAAATAAGGAAATCAGCTTGAATCAACAGGAATAAAATTTATTTTCAGCACAGCAGCAAGCAATAAATATTAAGAACACATAAGAGGTAGTCATGCTGAATTTAGAAAAATTTGAAATATTAGAAAGTTTTTCAAAAATATGTTTTAGAGAGTAGGAACTGACCACTTCAAAAACCTTCACAATTCCACTCAGTTAGCTCAAAATTCTAAGCAGACAGGTAATCATTCACATTTAGTCACAACCTTTTCACTCTGTTAGGTATTAGGTGTCAGATAGGTGTAGAATCCCCCGAAATTCTACTAATCTAACAATATTCTACTATTGAATATTATTATATTTTGCCATGGTTTAACTGTATAAATATAGGCTAAAAAAAGACTTTGGAAACAGTACCTAAATGCCAAAAGGTGTTTCCTTGCTTAAAAAAAAAAAAAAGGGAGTAAGATAATACCATTTGTGTTAGCTTGTATTACTTATCCAGATAAAAGAAAGATGTAGAGCACAGTAGCATGACCTATGTCAGAGATACCCAAGTAGGAACGAAACTGTGTGATAGAAGTCAAAAAAGAAGCCATGTCAGCCAATATAGTTTCAGTCAAGGCACAGCACTTTGCATCATACAGGTCAACAGCCAAGTGTGTTTTAAAATTATTTAAAAGGCTGCTGCAGATATTCCAATGCAATTCTCTTATAGACAGTACCACTGTTATGTAAACTACACTGATATACAAAAAAGCAAAATAAAACAATTAATTATTTTTCACTGTTAACACATAGTGGACAGAAAAACAATCGAAGTCCATTAAAAAAAAAGGTAACACGTGTTAGAAATTTGTTCCTTATTTCAGTATTCTACAAATCAGCCTCAAGCGGTGGCCTTAAAATCTTATTACATTATTTTCATTTATTGTTATATTTACTCACTCATTGCCCCAATCCAGTCGAGCAGTGATGTGTCGCTTGACATCCTTCATTCGATCATGGGTGAGGTGGCCAACAAGGACCTGCCTTCGCAGGTCTAGGATTTCATTCATTATATGCCACAGCCGGTGAAAGAGATCCCCTTCATTCCTCTGTGAGACAAAAATATAATTGCCTCTACATCACCTGTCTAAGGTGACAATCCTAATAAATACAGATATGGTGAGGAAATGAAGAAAACCCTTTCTTCCTCCTACTTAGTCTTTTTTTCCCCCACAGTACTGTGACCATTTTACCTTCACGTTTGTGTGTGTGCATGTAAAATCATTTCAGAGGTTACTGCACACCGTCTCTGCACCATACTCATTCCAGTATTTCACTCCAACTCCTTATGTCTCATGTTAACAGAGTCTAATGTACATGACAGATATGACAAAAATTCGACAAAAAAGCTGTTTCAGTTGTTTATTCCCAGAGCATGTTCATTCTGTGCTGCTGTGTCATCCAAATTGAATACATGATCTGTAATTCAAGACTATTTGAACTCATGCACCTTAAGGGTAGAAAAAGCAATAGCTCTGAGCATTCAAACTCTGAACCATAGATTGTTAAAGTTCTTTTAACTTTTTCTTGCACTGATATAACTGTACACACTACCATCTAACACTAAATAAATAGCATCATGCAGATAGAATCTTGTCCAGGCAGTCCTTCTTCATCTAACTGTCAAGTAGGAGAAATTACGTGAATATGATTGCTTTAAAACCACATCCTCCTACTCTAATTATATACCAGCAAAGGGCATAAACAATTTCCCATAAAAGAACTTCTGTTTGGGAAGAATCTGTAACTCTTCCTTCACCAATTCTAATTTCACTTGATATAGTTTTTCTGAGAACCTTCAGCTTGAGGAAATTATTACAACCTCCATTTATGTGATGCATCACACAAGGTTGAAAAAACACTCCTATTCAGATTTGTTCTGTTAATTCTTGCAATAAACCCTAAGCCCATTTCCCTTTTCCTTGTTCCTAAGAATAAAAGGCATTAAAAACAAACTTCAGCTACTTCTCCTGCATTATTGCTATGAAAAGCTCAAATTCAATTAGAAGAACCATTACTCTCCATCAATAACTTTTATATTCCAAGGGCTCTGACAAATTGCCATTTGATAAATCTACTCTTTATTTCACGTTCATTCATTTCATAAGCTCACTAAAATGGGCATTAATTTATTGTTTGTCTTGGCTTTCTCTATGGAAAGAAAGCAAGCCAGGGTATTTTGAACGTGCAATAACAGTAGTGAAGAAAAATGCTGCCAAAAAAAGAAACAACTGCAGCAAGAACAGGAGGGAAATATGAACATTATAAGTAACAGGAAACCAAAGAAAAAAGGTCCTACAAAGAGCCCTTGAACTAGAAGCAACAGACAGAAAGGACTTTGTAGGAACATTACAGAGAACTAGACACACAGTACATTTTCACAATTTTACATCACATACTAGCATACAGACATTTCATTTCTACAGTTAAGAAAAATTGAATAAATAGTAATTCAGGTGCATCTTTGGTCTTGGTATCTAACAATAAGCGCTACTGAAGTAAATTATGCATGTGAATACAGGAGACATGCTAATGTTTAAGAATAGTATTAAGCTGAAAATAAAATTTTCAGGTTAAAAAACAAACTGACTTTTTTTCTGAAATTTATACTTCAGCCAAGCTAGAGCATTTAAACAACAGTATGTCTTTTGAGATGGCATTAAATCAAAGTAATATTATTCAGGGTATTCAGGGTACTTGCCACATAGAGTTGTTTCCACATTGTTCCCCAGTCTCTTAAAGTTGATGTCATTTCTGTAATAACAGAATCTTCTGTTGGAATAACCATTTCAAATTGTCTGTAACACGCAGAAAAACACATGATATTACACAGGCATTATTAATGCATTGAAGTTACTAATATGCAGACTTCCTCCTGCCAACAGTGATGTCTATCAACATACATGGGTGCTCCTTCAGATCATGACACTTGCAATTTTTATATTAATTTCATCCCCATGGAAAAACTTGGGGTGAAAATAGTTTAATCCCCATGCAAGGCTTGGTCCTAGAGAAGGTGAGTTTTTTTGCTATGAGATAACCATGTCAAAAATGACTTTCACAGCATAATAATTCCCATTGTTTCCAAAGGGATCTTGCCACTAGCTTTTCATGCCCGGATTACTTTTTTCATGATATCTTGTCTCTCTTAGGAAATTAACATAACAATGTGACAGCCCCTGGTCGTGATGTGCAGTAAGGTGTATGGTCTGAATGGGAAATATAAACTAACAAAGATAGTAAAGGCAACAAAGATTGAACTCCCTGCAAGTACTGTCCACTAACAAAAATCATTTCTCCTTTAAGCTTTATTTTATTGTGATGGTATACAATTTTATTTCACTGAACCTTCAGTTTTAGCTACAACCACTTTGTAAGGAGAAAGCATCCTAAGGCATGATAAACCATGTGGCCTAAACTCCATAGCAAACAACAGTGAGTTTAACAGTAATGTAGGGACATTTTCACCTGTGAAAATGAGACTTTTTAAAATATTATTACAATCTTCATGATTATTTCTGCTCATTACGAAAAAAGGACCTTCTACTCATTCACTCATGCTCCCAAAATAAAGGTCACATACAATTAATATTCAGGCATCCATTTATTATGAGAAATGTCTTTACGTAAACAGGTTTTAAACTGTTTTGTACCAGTTCTCTACTAATAAGTCCAAATAAAGGATACAATGTGAACACTCACAAATTAAGTAAAACTTTGGAAAAAACTGTTGAGCTAAGATCACTGACAAAAGTTTTTTAAAATTGATACCATCAAGGTAAGTATTACATTTAAAAAAAAAAATTTCTTTCAGTCAGAGCATTTGATTTCTAAAACAAAATTTTAAAACTCATCTTAACCAATTATTCCGTTTTTTATCAACTCTTCTAAAAGTGACATCAGTTTTTGTCAAAAATAAATATTGGCTTTCTATCATCCGAAGAAAAGAAGTAAAGGAAAAAACATCTCTATTCATTTACAGTTTTAGTGAAACCTTTTGCCATTAAACTGATACATTATTTTTGCCTTTTCAGAATACATCACTCCAATTTTCTGACCATGAAGGAGTATCAGGTTATCTAAGGACAACCATTTCAAGTCCTGTGGCAGTAAACTGAAGTTAAGATATCATTTCTTTGTAACCAAAAGATCTTTGATACAAGTAACTGATCACATTTAAATATTTGAAATCAGAACATCTCACCTACCCTTTGTTCTTAACACACGCATTCTTCAAATGAATGTAGTTAGATGGAAATATGCCCTGAAAAATAAAACAGTTTAGGTAAAAGAAGTCCCATTACATGAGTTCGGCATACCATTTAGTACCATTCAATATGCAAATGCATGCGGAATTAAAAATCCTCCAAATAAGTAACAAAAAACACACACAAGGAAAGAATGCAATAAATACTCAGTATAGCTCTAACAGAAACTAAAATGCCATATTCAGTAGAGTTTAAATCATAGAATCATAGAATCAGCTGGATGGAAAGGACCTCCAAGATCATCAAGTCCAACCCTTGATCCAACACTGCCGTGGTTACTAGACCATGGCACTAAGTGCCACATCCAGTTTCATCTTAAAAACCTCCAGGGACGGTGAATCCACCACCTCCCTGGGCAGCCCATTCCAATGCCTAATTACTCTCTCTGTAAAAAATTTCTTCCTAATATCCAACCTAAACCTCCCCTGGCACAGCTTAAGATCGTGCCCTCTTGTCCTACTGCTGGTTGTCTGGGAGAAGAGACCAACCCCCACCTGGCTACAACCTCCTTTCAGGGAGTTGTAGAGAGTGACAAGGTCTCCCCTGAGCCTCCTCCAGGCTAAACAACCCCAGCTCCCTAAACCTCTCCTCAGAGGACTTGTGCTTGAGTCCCTTCACCTGCCTCGTTGCTCTTCTCTGGACCTGCTCCAGCACCTCAATATCCTTCCTGAACTGAGGGGCCCAGAACTGGACACTGTACTCGAGGTGTGGCCTCACCAGTGCTGAGTACAGGGGAAGAATCACTTCCCTGGACCTGTTGGCCACACTGTTCCTGATCCAGGCCAGGATGCCATTGGCCTTCTTGGCCACCTGGGCACACTGTTGGCTCATGTTCAGCTTCCTGTCAATCCAAACTCCCAGGTCCTTTTCTGCTTGGCTGCTCTCCAACCACTCTGTCCCCAGCCTGTAGCACTGCAGGGGGATGTTGTGGCCAAAGTGCAGGACCCAGCACTTGGCCTTGTTGAATCTCATCCCGTTGGAATCAGACTCTCTCTCCAGCTTGTCCAGGTCCCTCTGAAGAGCCCTCCTGCCTTCCAGCAGATCAACACTCCCCTTCGGCTTGGTGTCATCTGCAAATTTGCTAATAGTACACTCAATTTCCTCATCCAGATCATCAATACAGATATTAACAGGACTGGGCCCAACACTGATCCCCCCTGGGGGACACCATTAGTGACTGGATGCCAACTGGATGCAGCACCGTTCACCACCACTCTCTGGACCCAGCCACCCAGACAGCTCTTAACCCAGCAGAGAGCCCTTCAACACTTCAGAATATTAGAAGATAAACACATGTAGAAAATGTAGAAGACTGTTTGAGAGCTCCCTTAGTGAAGGGTATTCATTATCCCACGAATAAATGGTTTTATTCATTATTCCCATCTTGACAAGAAACAGACAGCTGCTGGGGATAACATCTTACCAACCATGTCTTAAAAAAGGGGGTTTCTGATAGGGATTTTCAAAATAAAGCAAAACAAATAAAGTTAATGAAGTTCTATAAAAATAAAGATAAGGTAATATAGGAAGTCAAAATAAAGTTTTATTTTGTGGTTACTATGCCCTGCAGCGCACAGGAAAGTTGTAGTAGATGCCTGTCAAAGAGCCCCAGTGTCCTGCCAGGAGCAGTCCTTTCTAGTCGTTTAAGGGCTGTCCACTGTTCTCTCGAACAGGCAGCGTTGCTGCAGCACACTAGTGTGCTCTTACAGCACACTAAGCTTCATAAATCAAAATAAGCAACATAAAGCAAGTCAGCTTCAAGCTTCTGGTTGGGAACATAATACACTACAGCTCATGCAGTGAGGGAAAATACATATATGTTCTCTTCATAATAAGCACAGTTGCATTCAGCTTTCCTTTGTGATAATGGAGTCCCCTTTTATTTTAACATAGGTGTTAGATCTTTGACAAAAACACATCTACTATGTAGAGGTAACTGCCCTTGTAAATGCTCTTACTCCTATGTAATGCAAAGCAGTTCAGGAGAGCATCTCCTAAGGACAGTAAGACATACAGCTTTGCAGGTGTAACAATATGTCAGAAAACAGGATGGTTGCATATGCACACTTACTGCAGCCCAGTTGCCACAGATAATTTCTTTGAGTGTCAAAGCTGGCAGAATAACAAGGCAGGAATCTTGACAGAGCAGTACCAATAACAAGGAGTTACAAGGTGCTCTTATTATTTTATTTTTGGAGAGACTCCCTTCAAAAATCCAACTCAGAAAACTGTCTGCATTCACATTAGGAAAGCAGAAAATATACATCTCATCTCTTCACACATCAAGTCATGTTTAGAAAACCTATTCATAACTTCTATCGCACATTTGACAGACCACAAAGCAAGACTGACAGCAAGCATGTGGTAAGAATTGCAACAAAAGACACAGAAGATGCAATAACAAACCACAACTGCTCATGCTTTATAAATCAAATTGTAATATATATCAATGAGGTCAAAGTAGTAAACATCAGATTAGGCTCTCTGGCTAAATTTATATTTCACATCGACCATCCATATAAAAGCAAGGAAATTTATGTGAGCAGATACTGCAGGCCTTAGCACAAAAGGCCAATGGCTTGACATGAGCCCCAAGATACTTCTGAAATTAAAGTATATGTGCCTTATTTTGCTGAAGAGTCTTGGAAATGAAGAGAGAAAAAGAAGAACAAAGCTTACAATGCAAGTTAAAGGATCAACAGATGATTTAAGATCTTTCTTTCCCATGAAAAACAAAATCTCTACAGTCCCAGAGGTAAGACAACAGGACAGATTAAGAAAATAGAAAGACAAATAAGACAGATAAAGCTTAAAACATATTCAACACAAACAGACACTGAAATACAAATTTCATAACTTTCCATGTCTGAATGCAGAAAAATAAATCAGTGAAATCTGGTTTAGAGTACTATCAGCTATGCTACTGTGGAAATCAAAGACTACACATCAAAAGAAAATAAAATGAACCATATATTTTACATGACAACACATATCTTTTATTCAATTGATACTCTACATGTGGCTCCTATAAACTAGCTGTCTCCACTGGTTGTTCTAAATTAATTCATAGCATTAAGAAAAACAGGCACAATTTAACCAACTTCTCCAATAGTATTTACAATTTCTATTTTCAGTAGTCTTTTCCCTTCAACTTAACTTCCTTTGAGTTGAAAATCTAAAAATCAGAAATGAAAGAAAATTCATCAGAACCTTGGATTTGTAAAGTGTATTATTCTAATACACAGAAGAATTTCAGAAGGGTAATCCACGTCCAAATCTAATTAAAGCAATATCAATAATACATTTAACACTAAGCCCTAGTTTTCTCTTAAGAGTAAATATCATATACTTACATGCAGACTATAAATTCTTAAAAAGTAAATATACATTTTTGCCAAAGAATGCAAAACTGCAATTGACCTTTACCTTAACGTTCGGGTTTTTTAAGGCAAATCCTCTGTACCACCCTGAGAAGAAAGAACATTTTGCTTTTTAGAGTACGCAAATCATTTCCATATGTAAAATAGATTTCATCTTTCCCTTTTGAACAGTCACAATTCTACAGTGCTGTCAGACCGCACTCATCTAAAAGACTTTCCATATAGTGAAAGGTATTTCATTTAAACCAGCTCATATTCGAATGATTTCACTCACACCATTTCAGGAATTACTCTTTAACTCTGTATGCCTAAATGTTTCTAACAATGTAACCCAGGTATTTTCTGCATTGGACACCATACCAGTCAAAAACAAAATGGTTTCATACTAGCTGTAAACATTTAGAAATCATTTTTGGACTTCATGTTCTAAATTTATCAACCACATTACTATACAAAATTTATAATACACCTTATTCAAAACAATAGATCCTATGCCTTCTAAAAGAACATTTCTTACAAGATTAACCATAAATAATCCTGGTATGAAACAAAAAAACCCTATACAATCCCAAATGATAAAAAAAAATCAAAATGACAGCCAAGCTTTATGTGTTAAGGAGGCATGAAAAAAAATGCAACTTTATTTCTCTTACACTAGAAACAGACATTTGCTAAAATTATATTTGCATTCTCTACCTCAGAACAGATGCAAAAGAGAATGTTTCCACTGCTTTAAGATTTAAACTTGTGACTTTGAATTAATTTGATAGTGTCTTAATGACAGCCAGACTTCCCTCAGAAATACCAAGAAAGCAGAAGAATCACAATGAGAACTCCTTGCTGTTATAACTCTTACCCTCCATACAAGTTTATTAAACAGAGAGATTAAATAAAAATGAATGAACTGCAAATTAATTATTATAGAGATTAGAGCTAACTGGAATTGTGAAAAAAAAAAATTAAGAGCCCAAAATGTGTTGCATTATTGACTTTTAAAATGTGTTAATTTAAGAAAATAAATTAATAGTAATGGGGTTCAAACCACTCTATCAAACTCAATTATCCCTAGAATTCCAGCCTGTGAACTCACCATCGCATTTCTCTAATATTTGAACGGTGTCTCCAATCTCCAGTGATAGGCCATGTGGGACCGTCCCTCGAAAACCAGCTATTACTGAAAAAGATGATAAGTTTCAATTATTCACAAAATTAAAATATAAATTATTATTCCTATTGTTAAGAAAAATAGTATATTACTAGGGAAAGTTACATGTTAGAACAAACAAGCTTACTAATATTTAATAAGCTGTGGAAAGAAACAGAGGTTAAGCCACCTTTATGAACAGAAAATTTAAAATTCAGGACTTGGGAAAAAACCTAAACACTTACAGCCCTACCATACATGAATGGAAAGCTTATACCAGAGAATACTATTAGCTAGACCATAACAACCTGAAAGGACACAAAGTGTTTTATTCCAAATGCTTACACTAACATGTCAGATATCAGAATTTTGCAAGCTGAAAGTGCCAATATGTGCCAATATTTTTGTTGCCATCTATATCACTCACATGCCATGATAGGAAAAATCTTATTTCATATTCACTTAACGGATGCTATAGACCCAGCACTCCACACAATACCAAATGTGAGGAAATAGTTAGGAAATGGAGACCAGTAAAGTACGTTGTTCACTCCAATACGTTAAGTGCACACACTTCCCCTCCAGCCCCGCCAAAGCCAGTGAAGGGAGGTCATGAGCTCAGGCTGGGACAAGAGCTACAGAAATGGGCTTCCTTTGCTGGAGATGAAACATGCTTCAGAAACAAAACATCCATCAGAGCAGTGATGTTCCCAAATATCAAGTCTAATATTGTTAGTGCTAAAACAATAGCCAGCTATTTTTTTCACTCAGAATCAAAATAGAATACTCAAAAGCCACTCAAAATGCTCATTCCTACAAATGCTAAAAATCCATTAATGTGTGGTGGGTTGACCTTGACTAGACACCAGGTGCCCACCAAGCTGTTCTATCACTCCCCTTCCCAACTGGACTAGGGAGAGAGAATAAAATGGAAAATGACTCATAGGCTGAGATAAGGCAGTTTACTAAAGCAAAAGCAAAAGTTTGCACATGCACAAGCGAAGATGAAAATTATAAAGTTTATTCTCTACTTCCCATTAGCAAGTGATGTTTGGCCACTTCCTGAGATGTAGGGCTTCAGCAGTTGCTCAGAAGACAAATATTGCAAACAACTAATGCCCCCCTTTCTCCTCCTTTACATAGCTTCTATATCTGATTTGACACCATGTGGTATGGAATATCACTCTGGTTAGTTTGGGTCAGCTGGCCTACTTGTGTCCCCTCCCAGGATCTTGCCCTCAGTGAGGGGGGGAGGAATGTTGAGAGACATGATGCTGTGCCATCACTGCTCAGCAGTAGCCAGAACACTGATGCATTATCAACACCTTTCTAGCTACCAATGCAAAGCACAGTACTGTGAGGGTTGCTATGGGGAAATGAACTTCAGCTCAGCCAGACCCAACACAATCTAAGGACCTCACATGTCTCTGTGTTGCCCTGGCTACACTGCAGGGCCTGTTCACAGTCATGATCCTGCTACTGACTGCCATGGGAGCTTTGACCTACTCCATCTTCAACTTGGGTCAGTTTACCCCTCCTTAGCCAACCTGGTGTCCCATGGGTTACTAGATTGATGTTGCCCTTAGCTTGGACGCCCACTCAGCATTGTGGTCTGCAGCCCAGAACTCCTGTACTCAAGCAATCCATTGGGCTCAGCACCCCCAGCAGCTGGGACTACAAGCACGCACTACGTGGATGCCAGGCACCCACCACAGTTTCTCTCTCACTCCCCTCTGCAGCTGGACAGGGGAGAGAAAATACAACAAAGGGTTCATGGGCTCAGATAAGGACCCAGAGAGATCACTCACTGATTACCATCACAGGCAAAACAGACTTGAAGTGGGGATATTAATCAAATTTTTTATGAACAGAATCAGAGCAGGATAATGAGAAATCCTAAAAACACCTTCCCCCCACCTCTCCCTCCTTCCCAAGTTCTACCTCCTCACCTGCAGTTGCACAGGGAGATGGGGAAAGGGGGATTACGGCCAGTCCATCATAGCTTGTTTTTGCCACTGCTCAGGGAGAGAGCCCCTGCTCCAGAGTGGGGTCCCTCCCATGGGAGACAGTCCTTCACAAACTTCTCCAACGTGAGTCCACCCCACGGGCAATAGTTCTCTACAAACTGATGCAACATCGGTCACTTTTCCATGGGGTGCAGTCCTTCAGGCACAGCTGCTCCATCGTGCGTCCCCCACAGGGCCTCAAGTCCTACCAGGAAACCTGCTCTAGTGGGGGCTTCTCTCCCCATGGGTCTGCAGGTCCCTGCCAGGACCCTGCTCCATCATGGGCCCCTCATGGGGTCAACAGCCTCTTTTGGGCATCCACCTGCTCCAGCGTGGGTCTCCTTCACAGGCTGCAGGTAGATCCCTGCATCCCTGTGACCCTCCATGGGCTGCAGGGGCACAGCTGCCTTACCATGGTCTTCACCAAGGGCTGCAGGGGCTTCAGCTCCCATGCCTGGAGCACCTCCTCTCCCTCCTTCTCCACTGACCTTGGTGTCTCCAAAGTTGTTCACATGTTCTCTCACTCTGCTCTTCTTTGGCTGCAATTTCCTCTGTGCTATAACTTTTTTTCCCTTCTCAAATATGTTATCACAGAGGTGTTACTGTCATCCCTGATGGGCTTGGCCTTGGCCAGTGGCAGGTCCATCCTGGAGCTGGCTGGCATTGGCTCTGCAGGACACAGGGGAAGCTTCAGGCAACCCTGCAGCACTACTGCTACCAAAACCTGGCCACATAAACCCTATACAACATGCCAGATAGAAATCCAGCTATTCAACTCTGTGCTTACTGTATTTGAAATTTTTAACTAAAATATCACCTAATTCAGGCCATGAGACCAAGCAATAGTGCTTTCGATTCTCTGTATTGTAATGTTCTTTTGGAGCTTAATTTTAAAGTCGAAGTGGAAAGCAGCCTTCTACCAATATCAGCAGGGCATGATGCACAGAGCTACTTTGTGGCCTGACAGCAGTCTTAGCTGTCAAATATCTACCTATCCAGATAGGAAAACCCAAATCTCATAGCAAAGTGAAAAAAACCACCAACTCAGAGGCATGACAACAAAACTTCACATGTAAAAGCGAAAAGGATATGATCCTTGTGAATCCCTTCCCATTCAGAATATTCTGTGACTCTACATATGCAAGAACATATATATGCTCTTGCCTGCTGTCAGAGGTCCACTCTGCCACAGGCAGAGACTACACTCAAACACAACATAATCTGTCATCCACTGTCTGTGTTCGCCAAAGTCAGCTGTCAGCAACCACGAAAACTGAAAATTCATTTGTGAATCTTTCTCAGAAAGTTCAAGATTTTAAGAGTAAATCAACAGGATATGGTTTATACTACAGGATGGCATGTATAAAAATGTACAAAAAGTACATTATCGACAAATCTTTCTGAAGACTTCAAAACTCAGTGAATTCAATCATCACTTCAACTATAAGTTAATCATCACTGTACTTAACCCATGGTCTTTATCCCTTTGAAAAAAGGCTATGGGATCATGTGCCTGGCTAGTCCCTAAGAGTCTGATAAAATGTGTGACCAGTACGTATAGCATTGAGCCTCTTCCCTCGTCAAGCACATGTATTGAATCAATTTCTATTAATTTTGGTGCTCCTCTCACCATCCCAGTTATTTACACAGAACTGAATACCCTGAAACAAGCACTATGAAATAAAAAGAGCTACTTTGTTTCCAACACCATAACCAGATATACATTTTAAGCAGGTTAGTTGCAAGACAGCATTTGTACATTGTTAAAGTTTGTCTAAGAGTTGAAAACCAAAAAATTTTCAATGAATTCTTATACAAAGATCTGAAAATTAAAACAGTTTATTAAGTAAGAACAGATGAAAATAAAAACAAAAGTCCCCAAATATCAATACATTGTATATCTCAATTCCCCTGTGACACTGGAATGACAGGAGTCATTCTAGTCACCTTTCTAGCTTTCAAGCAGCAAAACTGGATTATGAAACCTGCCAAAATAGCACCTAGAGCCACTGAAATAAAATTAATGAATTAACTGAAGAAGCATGTAAAACCAAACCAAACCCAAAGTATATTATATTTGTGAGATGTCTTAATTCTAAACTCCATGAGATAAAAAAATACAGTAATTTTCTTCTTAAGAGCCGATATGATCTGACTTTGCTGTGACATTCAATTTTCATTACGTAGTTACTAAAGCTGTTAAAAATCTTTTCTTTTCTTTTTTTTAAAGAAAAGTTTAAAAAATATTTTTAGGACAAAAAGAAGTTTGAAATCTGACACAGTGCAAAAAATAGATAGCAATTATTTTAGAACATGTATAGAAGAACAAAATTATACCTTGAAATATCTTCTAGAAGGCTGGCCTGCAGAGTACCAAAAAAAGAAAGAAAGAAACAAGGGCATCAGCTGTACATCTGCGCCAGCACATTCATCTGATACACTTGAAACACTCTGGCTGGATTCTTGCAGAGGCCTTGCAGTAAGGTCAAGCTCAAAACAGGTAGCCTGTGGTCCTTAGCAACATCACTCAAAGTAAAATCAAGAGCACTGCAGAGCACCAGAGAATTTGATGCAAAACACTAGAACCCACGGATAAACCTATACCACACAGCTAACTTTCTACTAATCAAGTCATGCTACGGAACTAGGACCCAGACAGAAGGTGGCTATTATAGCAACTATTATAACAACTGGTAACAGTGGATGAGAAAGCTGAGGTACTCAACAACTTTTTTGCCTCAGTCTTCAATGGCAACCTCTCTCCCCACACACCTTGAGTGAATGGACAGGAGCATGAGGACTGGGGGAACATGAGGATTGGGACTCCCACTGTAAGTAAAGACCACATTCATGAGCATCTGAGGAACCTGAATGTCTATCAGACCCTATGAGATGCATTCCAGAGTCCTGAGGAAATTGGCTGATGTAGTAACAGACTATTTACAAGGGCATATAGTGTTAGGACAAGGTGGAATGGCTTCAAATTGAAGGAGGGTAGATTTAGATTAGATATTAGAAAAAAATTCTTTACTGTGAGCATGGTGAGGCAGTGGAACTGGTTGCCCAGAGAAGCTGTGGATGCTCCATCCCTGAAAGCGTTTAAGGCCAGGTTGGATGGAGCTCTGAGCAACCTGGTCTAGTGGAAGGTGTCCCTAACCACAGCATGGAGGTTGGAACTAGATGATCTTTAAGGTCCCTTCTGTGAAGACATTCTGTGATTCATGCCTTTTTTTGGTTTATCTGTGGTGTATATACATAAGTAGACTACAGGGAGGATAACAAGAAAGTCACGGTGGGAGGTAGTTGGAGTTCCACCAGAGAAGGTCCTAGGGTTCAGTGGTTCAGCTAGGACACAGGGTTCTTAACCAAGCCATGATATAGATTTCATGTACTGAACCTCTCGCCCTTTTCTCCGATGACCATTTTATTCTGCAACACTTTGCAGATGCTCCTTAGTTTTTTTTTCTAGTAGTAGTTAAGTACATAATTAATCACTCTGTGGTGACTGTGGCTGAAAGTGTTCTCAACCTAACTTGAAAGCAGTACATATTTATCATACTCATAGAACTGGAGTTTTTATATGTACAGCATGCATCATATATGCACCACTGTAATTCTTCTACAATTTCTTCAACAAAATAGCTGTTGTGATTATCACTTTCTCTCTCTTCCATTGCAACTGGATACCAGGGACCTTATAAAAGGAAGATGGACAGGAGGAGAGAAATCCACTCAGAACATAGATTATCTACCAATACCTCCACTCTTTGCAGATGCACTGTACACATGCATGTCCCCATGAAGCTAAGTATCAAAAGACTTACATCTAGTTACATTTTTTGTTATTGTAGTACCTGAAGGTCATATAAATATCCTTTTCAAGCCCAGGAATAGTGATTGATGTCCTCTTCAATCATCTCTCAGCCACAGGAGAAATATGGAACCCCACAATAAAAGTTTGCAGCAGGATATGTCCTCAGAAATATTTTAGAAACTAAGTTCACATACTGCAGCCAGCCGGCATTATTAAATATTTTCTTTCTGCCAAAGGGTAGTCAGAGAACAGGAAAGCAAGACAAAAACACAGGACACAAAAACCTAATCTACACTGAAAGTGAAATCACATGGTATAAACTACAGTGACACATAATATTAAAGCAACTTTGGTTTTGGTTTGCTTTGCTCGTGAGTTGAGCTTAGCAAAAGAAAATTCATCTTTGTGCTCTCATTCAAATCTCTGGCTGTATGTGCTCACTGTTGGAGAGTTTTACATATGAAAGTGACTGGTTTATAAAAAGATCCATCCAAGCCCAAGGTTTTAATTGAAGCATAAGCTAAGTGGGTTTTTTCAGTGCAGGAACTCACCTACTGCTCACCTAGAGCACAGATAGCATTGCTGTTCTAAAAACTAAAACAAAATATTTTTCAACTTCCACCTAGTGCATTCAAGCATTACCTGAGAGTTAGTACTACAAAGATAATTTGAGCCTCATCAAGACCAAGCTGGTTTCACGACTGGCTTGACTTTTTTGTGTATAAGATGAAAATATCTCCCCATAAAGGGTGCATTGTGACATGGTTCTCAAGATACCCTTGTCTCAAGTTAAAAATTAGGTCAACACTACAAAAGGAGACACAGTACATGCAGTTCTGGTTGAGTAGCAGGACATACACTCCCATACATAAAGTGATCGATAGAAGTAATATCTATAGCAACTACTCAAAGTTCAAAAATAAGCATTTTTATCACAAAAGCAGACTTTCCACATAATAAAAATCAGTCCTTCAACTGAAAACAGAGGAGCGGGGATAGGATGTGAGGTAAAAGAACGCAAATTACTTTAGCAATTAATTATTGTTTGGCCATATTCCACATGCAAAATGCTTGAGTAAAAAATAGACAATACCCTAAGTCATGATTCCCCAACTACCAGAGGTGACATATGAACCACACAGAAATGCGCTAAGTACACACTAGAAAATCAGATTTGAAAGGTGGAAACACCGTGTCAGGGGGACTGCTTTTGGCAAGGAACGAGATGCTCTGAGAGAAAAGGAATTGATTAGCTGGTAACAGGAGTGGCTGGCCCATTTCAAAGTTTTGCTTGGGGTTATATTCTTAAATTTTTATGCCTGAAATAACTGGAGATATGCATATAAGAACTAATGAGGCAGACATTGTTGTTCTTTTCCTCCTAACATATCACCAGAAGCTATCATCGATTCCAGATATTATCTGCTATAATTGAAATCAGGTCCTCTCGGCAGCAAAAGTAAATTTTCTAAGTTTTTATTCTGGTCTTAAAGTGTCCTTATTTCAACAGACTGAGAATTTCAGGCACAACTATTTCAAGGGGTTTTGCTTCTATACCACAGTTGAAAAAATAATCAAAAAAAGATGTAATAAATTAAAACAGGACACTTCAAACATTATAAAGTTATATTAGTTAAAATAATCATTAATTTTGTATTTTGCCTTTGTGATGAAAAACTGAACTTGGTTTTATGCAGCTTTTAGTTAATGAGTAATAATGTGTATATGTTACCTCTGAGGAAGGCTCCGATTCAGTGGTCTTTGCTGCAGACATGTAAAAAAACTATCCTTTGGTATGGCCTTATGCATAGTAAATACAACAGAAATCTGGCACTGTAAGCAGCTGCACAAAATGCTACATCAGAGAAAGCACATTATCAGGACAACCATTATTTAAAAAAAAATAATAAAAAATTCAATTAGTAACTATAGCCAGGACATTGTTTGGAAACTCAAGTTTGAAGCTACCGACCACTGGCAAGGAATGCAGCATCCAGTGGTACAGCTCTCAACATTCTGTGGCACAGGGATCTCCTGAGCCAGACATGGCATTTCTGTGTTCAACAACCATTGATGTATGATAATTCTATGAATTTGCCTAACTAGGCTTTATATGCATCATAATGTCAGTGTCCACAAACTCACAGTAAGCTTTCTAGTTTAAATAAGCTTCATGGAAGAAAAAAGTCTTCCTTTTGTTTCACAATGCCACTTAAAATTTCATGTCATGTCTCCCTGTTTTGTAGGGAAATTTGAATAAGCAATGTCTTGTCACCCTCTCTGCACGTTAGCTGTACCTTCTCCAGGATGAAGTTTTTTCTTCTTAAAAGAAGCTGTAGAATCTATTCTGGTTTCTAAATAGGCAGAATTATTAGAAACATAAACACACAGAAGGATACAACTTTGCTAATGCAGAATGGCTAGATTTTACTGTAAATGTGGTGGCCTTTTACATACAAATTGATCTGGATGGAGTGGCATGATAGCACAGCTACACGCTCATGCTTCTAACAGACAAGCTAATTCGGGAATCTGTTCATAATGCATTGTGCTGCCTACAGATACCCCAGGAGGCTTGCTGCAAACCAACAACAAGCTAATGAAGACAGCAAGAGAAAAGCAGAGAGGGGGTGGGGTGGGGAATCAATCTAATCTCCTTTCTATGAACACAATATATTCAAATGTTAGTTTCAACAACAGAAGTGATCCTTAAATCTCCTGCAGATTAGTGAGGATAAACACTCTCAAATTTGTATTGAAATAAAAGAATGTGGGTTCTCTCGCCTGTATATGTACAATACCAGTAAAAGGATCAAATGCATAGCTCAGATGATGACAGCTCAGAACTGAGCCACATGTGGCTTTTGAATATCTCAAGTGCTGCTCATGTGCAGTAGTCAGTTGTTCTTAAGACATGAGTGCTTGTATGGAATTTTCCTAACAAGAATATTTACTGAACAGCTATTTGTGAAAATACCTCAAGGCACATCAAAAATCATCAAAAAAGTTTGTATCAATGTCCAAGCTTTGAAAATACTATATAAAGTAGCATACATATAGAAAGCTATTCACTTGTCTGTAAAAGAAACACATCTGGAATTCCTACTGCTAATAGCACCAGCTACCTATACAGATAAGGCAAAGGCCAAGTCTGAAATGCACAAAGGACACAGAGCTGCAGCAGACTGTATTCCCTCCTGTGCTCAGCTCAACATTTGAATTCAGCAAGGTAATCATTTTCAAATCCCTGATTACAATGCTGCCAAAAACCACAGGACAAATCTAACATAGATAATCAGTTTAGTGTAAATGTCTGAACATTTGTCAAGCTCTCTTCATCCTGCATCTCTGTTACAGCCAGGAATGTTATCATCTCTTTGGTAACAGTCTGATCAGTTCTCCCAATATCTGCAAACATTTTTGTTAACTCGTTCCTTTGGGTATCTTAGCTATTAGGCACTATATCTTAGAGCACTAAAAGTAACTTGTGACGGTACCTATTTGATGTTGAGAATGGCTGCCTGTCTAGAACACCAAAACTGGAATAATTTCTTCTTCTATGAAATAGCTAGTTAAGCTCTTTATATTTCTGGAACTCCTACTGAATCTTTTTATGTCTATATCTTGTCCCTGTTAAGAAAAATTTCTTGATTTGCATTAGTTCTGAAACAAGGAATTTAAAAGTAAAAAGAAAATGAACCAAAAAGGTCTTTGTAAGTAGAAAATCTAGTACACCTTAGAGTCTATGAATAGATGAAACAGCTCTTCCCCATGAATTTGCTCAGGAGTCTCCTCTACAGTGAAGGAATCTCAGTGTAATACCACAAGAGGTATCATGGTAGAAGGTGAGGTGGATTCAGTACAAACAGGTATAGATTTCATGCATTCAAATAAATTACAATAAAGAAACTAATCTGCACCCAGTTCAACTCCGTCTCACTTTAACTCTTTAATGTAGAGCTACAGATGCAATACCAAGGCACTAAAACGGCCATGTTGAACAGGAAGTGTGGATTAAGTATGGATTTTCCTTCATTACTTGGACACAGCAACAACTTAAAAATCCAGTTAGTAGAAAGGAGTAAGTGAAAAAAGTAGATTATATTTAGATGACATTATCTGTAAGAGCAACCTCTTTTAGTTAAAAATAACTATGACTTTTATTAAAACTAAGTGTTTCCAAAGTTCTAATAATTTTCAATCTTTGTTAAGTAATTGCCTTAATTTTTAATAGCATGATCAAGGAAAAGAGTTACTGCTATTTAACTCAAAAAAGTATTTATGTTTCATTCATAGCCTTTGGGGAAACAAAGTCTCTGATTAAAATAAAATAAACCAACAGGGGGGTTTGTAACTGCCTGTAAATGTCAAGTATCATAAAGATTCAAGGATGAGAGGACACAGCCTCAAGCTGTGCCAGAGGAGGTTCAGGTCAGACATTAGGAGGAATTTCTTCATGTAAAGGGTTGTTAAACACTGGAACAGGCTGCCCAGAGAGGTGGTGGAGTCACCATCCCTGGAGGTGTTCAGGAAACAACTGGACGCAGCAATTAGTGCTACGATCTAGTTGACAGGGTGGTGATCAATCAAAGGTTGGACTCAATGATCTTAGGGGTCTTTTCCAACATAAATGATTCTATGATTCTGTAATGTATTCACAGTACAAGTGCATCATCTCAGGTCCACCAAAGCCAAAAAAGCTGCAGATGCCAGATCTCATGCTCACTTTTCAGTGCATTTTGTACCTCATTAAAGCATGAGATGATGCTCACCAAAACCTCCAAAACCTTAAACTTAGGAGAAACAAAGTTCTACATTATTTCAAATCTGGAGCCATGTTGTAATTTCATATATGTCAGAAAGTTTGTCATATTCCTACAAAATATGTCATATTCCTACAAAGCCAGCAGAAACTGAAGGAGAAAATTAAAAGCCTCACATCATTATAGACATAGGAGCTATCTTCCAGAAAGCACTTAAATTTTTCCAGAATAATAGAACGACAATTATTTCAAAGATGGCCTTGAATACATGAGAACATTCTTACAATTTCATGCTGACTTAATGTCAGAACACTGGGTACGGTCCACAGTCTAATAACCACACATTTCCCGTTCTCCTTTTTCCTCCTCAAAAGCATTATAACACAACATGCTTCTTTGAACTCAGTGAGCATAATCTCACAGCCTTTAACAAACTGTAAGTAACACCTTGCAAAACCAAGCTCAGAAGAGCTGCAGTCTTGTGGACTGCAAAGAAAAGACAACCACCGTGCAAGCTGAAAGCATTGCACTTCAGCAACTATGAGAGGCAGGGGGAACATAGTTAGACAACAGTGCAGCTGCTCAAAAACTCCATGTGTTAGTATCAAAGACTTTGGTAAATGAGACAGGTTTCCCCTTAATATTGCACTGTTTGCTACCTTTAACTAATAAATAGCATTCGAGGAAGCCAAGAAAAGCAGAGTATAAATTTTCTTCACTAATACAAAAGAGACAGAACACCCTTCTTCCAAAGCAAAGTCAGGTCCATCAATTGACCATATAAATGAAACGCTGCCCACTTTTCTTGTATTTCCTTTGGAAGAGCAAGGTTTAACTCTGTATTTGACCTGCCATCAGTGGAAGACAATTAAAAAAAAAACCCTGGAAAACCAGTAGAATTCAAACACACACAGACAAAGCAAAACACAAAACATAAATTCTGCAATTTTCAGTGTCATTGCTTTTCAATTTGTCTGGTATCATTATATTTCAGATGAGTTTTAGTCTCCTGGTAATCTTTATTTCTCAGATATTCAACTATTTCATTATAAATTTATTTTAAGTATTTTCATTTTACCAATAAGAGTTCTGTTTACTTTGACTTTAACCTTTCTCCAATGTTCTCTATAGCATTTTATAACTCAATAAATTATTCTGCTTTTGTAAGCTATGAGCCTTAACCATATTGTTTCTTACAAAGAACATTTATTAAATGTCAATTTTTTGCTGCACATCAAAAATTACTGCAATATGGCATTTTTCAGAAATGAAAGAAAAACCCTACCAACTTATGCAATAAGCAAATTGTGCAATTCAGCTAACATGAAAAATAAATCACAATTGTGAGCTTCTGAAGCCTGTCTCACAGATTGGTCAATTCTCTGAGATACTAACGCAGTATCAGAAAACCTCTTGAAAGACAGGACAGTTGGGCAAGGTGTGGAATTAAGCGCAACTAAGGAAGACAATTATTATAAATCACTAACAAATACCCTGACACGTGGGGTTTTTTTACCTTAAATGACTCAGAACTTTCTTGATCTAATGTAACTAAGAGGCATTTCAAATACACTGCAATACAGCTATCAGGACTAGCAAAGCAAAACTACTTTCTCCTGAAAAAATCCTTAGATAGAAAGCAAGTTTAAATATCCCACTCCGGCTTTACGCTGGTTTACTAGGTTTAATGGTTGGAAATAACCACTGCACTTTGAAACCTGATTTGAATAGTTGTGCCAGCAGAATTCAATGTATTTAGCCCTGAAGGGTTTCATCATTAATCCATAATCTCCATAAAGTTAAAACTTCAAGGATATTTAATGAAATCCCACAATTACCTTAAAATGTATGACCAAATAGAAATGTAACAAGTTTGTTTCTAATCAACTCTCTGAAAAATAAAAAAACCTCAAAACTACCTGGATGTATACTTTTAATAGTGTTTCTGTGGTACGGTGCACTTTCAGAAAAGCAAGTGTAGGATCTTCTTGAAAAGTCAGAATCTTCACATTCTGCTCATGCTTGCTTAAGAACAGTGCCTGTTACCCCAAAATCAAGAGTGAAGAGAGTTTAGGTTTGGTTGGTGACTGTTTACAAAAGCATAAAAGAGCATGACAAAAATGTATCTGCAAAGTAAAGGTAACTAACCAAGATAATAAAAGATTGCTGACAAGGGGGCAATTGTTCTGTTTGATGTCATGGGGGGAAGGAAGCGTATGAGCAAATGGTCCTCTTTACCTTTTTAAATGTTTGTTAGAATTCATTGCTGCATCTGGATCTTTATCTTTTTATGTAAGAGTACTTCAAGAGACAAGATGATTCTTTTGGTTTTTAACATCTTGGAAGAGTCATTAAAATCACAGAATCACAGAATATGCTGAGTTGGAAGGCACCCACAAGGATCATGAAGTCCAATTCTTAGCCCTGCACAGGACCATCCCCAAGAGTCACACCATGTGCTTGAGAGTATCATCCAAACACCTCTTGAACCCTGTCAGGCTTGCTGCTGTGACCACTTCCCTGGGGAGCCTGTTCCAGTACCCAACCACCCTCTGATTGAGGAACCTTTTCCTAATATCCAGCCTAAACCTTCCCTGACACAACTTCAGGCCATTCCCTCAGGTCCTGCCACTGGTCACCATAGAGAAGAGATCAGTGCCTGCATCGATTCTTCCCCTCAGGAGGAAGTTGTAGACTGCAATAAGGTCTCCCCTCAGTCCAGGCTGAATAGATCAAGTGATCTCACCCGCTCCTTCATATGGCTTTCCCCTCAAGGCCCTTCACCATCTTCATTGCTTTCCTTTGGATGCTAAAAAAGAAGTCAGTGCCAAAGTCTTCTTTCATGTCAAGGGTGGGATTTGAACTCACACTTGCAGAGCACAAGGGATTCAGCAGGCCACCTCCTTAACCACCTGGTGTTGTAACAGTTGTCTCCTTACCCCTTCCTCTAGATTTGTCACAGAAGCCTAGGAATAAATTTCAGATACCATGGGTCCAGGAAAACATGAAAAACACTGCTGTAGTTCTAAGAATTTAGTACTAGGAGACACACATCATCATCTGGCACCATAAAATACTTCCTGAGTGAAACTAGTCGGGATTTGACAAGCAAATGCACAGTGCCAGGCAAACCAGACATGGGGACTTCTTGTCTTCTAGTATTAAGGAGTTTTCCAATCCTTCTCCAGCTGAAAGAACCTACAGGACTCTTTCCTGATACTCTTAAAAACAAAAACTCTATTTTATACATAAATAAAATTAGCAGAGACAGGTAAAAGGACTTTTGTGTCAGCCCAGTGTCTGCCAGCAGATCAGGAACAACACTGAAATAAGGTAACACAAATTAAGCAGTTTGCAATCTATCCACTTGGCCACCATCCATGCCGTTAAGCCACGTGCCATGTACTTGTTTTGCACTGAACCAAGATTCAAAACTCACAGGGTTAAAGGAACAGATGCTGCCAAACTTCACTTGAATGGGGCATGAACAAGATTGGGAATGACAGTAAGTGGAAGTCTAGGCAAAACCTGCAGCAAAGAAGTGCAAAGCCTCCTCCCAAGAGGCTGCTGCCCTGGAAGGGAGCCCAGGGAGGAACAGCAAACAAACAGTAACTCCAGGGCTCCCCTTGGCCACAGTGCCACAGTTCATCAAGAGAGCCATCACACCACATCAGACACAGCTGACAGAATTATTATGCTAATTTAAAATAATTCATTTTCTTAAATACTGTGGGTGTTTTTTCCCCTACAACTAATAGCCTCGGGAGGATCCAGAGAGAATAAAGAAGGCCTCCCAGGATTTATGCAGCCGTTGAAGTAAGGAAATAACAAAGTTGTATTTTTCTCCCATGCTTGAAAAGACCTTCTGAAACAAGAATATGAAGCTCAAGCAGAGACATCTGTGGCTTGATTCAGCCTGACTGTTGTTCAGTTCTTGTACTCCACCAAGCAGTTTCTGATCTCAACTCTAGCTTCAGCAGCAATACACAGGTGTTGAAAATTAGTAAACTAGATAATCAGTATACAGCAAGATTGTTTTTAAAACTGAGTGAAACAAGCCCTTAGAACTGATAAGATGAACATCATATGGCATGTCTACTATACGGAGATTTTTTCTTTTTAAACAAAATACTGTCAAAGCCACTGAAAAAAAAAATCAGCTGCTGACTGCCCAACCAAATGGCAAAACTGAAGATGGTTAAGCACAAACATACTTTAGAAACAGTAACTTTCCTTAGACATATATGACTTTAGAACAACTGTATGATTTAGCATTTCTGCATTAGTTGCTTCCCCTCTCTCAAAAAATCTTTTGCTGGAGAACTCTGAATTTAAGTAGTTGAGAGAGAGAGAGAGAGAGAGAGAGACTCAAATGTATAGACTCAAATACATATGGACTTGTGCACCTGCATGTGGGATCTCCCTGGGTCCTGAGGGAGCTGGCAAACAAAGTTGCTAAGCCGCTATCCATCAATTTTAAAAAATTGTGGCAGTCCGATGAAATCCCTGATGACTGGAAAAAATGTTACCCCCATTTTTAAAAAGGAGAAGAGGAAGACTCAGGGACCTACAGACCAGTAGTCTCACCTCTGTGCCAGGCAAGATCACGGAACAAGTTCTCCTGGAAACTATGCTAAGGCACATGGAAAACAAAGAGGTGACCGGTAACCACCAACATGGCTTTACAAAGGGGAAATCATGCCTAACAAATCTGGTGGCCTCCTATGACTCGGCTACAGCCGAGTGTCAGATGTCACCTTCCTGGACTTGTGCAAAGCATTTGATAATGTCCCAACACAACATCCTTGTCTCCAAATTGGAGAGACATGGATTTGATGGATGGGCCACTTGGTGGATAAAGAACTGGCTGGATAGCCGCATGCAAAGACTTGTGGTCAACAGCTCACTGTCTACATGGAGACCAGTGACAAGTGGTGTCCCTCAGGGGTTGGAAGTGGGGCTGATGCTGTTCAACATCTTTGTCAGCGACACAGACAGTGGGACCAAGTGCACCCTCAGTACATTTGCTGATGACACCAAGCTGCGTGGGGCAGTAGACACACAGGAAGGAAGGGATGCCCTCCAGAGAGACCTTGATGGTGCTAAGGGTGGGCCTTTGTGAACCTCATGAAGTTCAACAAAGCAAAATGCTGACCTGGGTCATGGCAATCCCAGACACACCTACAGGTTGGGTGAAGTGATTGAGAGCAGCCCTGTGGAGAAAGACTTGGGGATCAACATGAGCCAGCAGTGTGTGGTCATAGCCCATAAAGCTGACTGAATCCTGGGCTGCATCAAAAGAAGTGTGGCCAGCAGGTCAAAGGAGGTGATTCTCCCCCTCTACTCTGCTCTTGTGAGACTGTTGGAGCAAGTCCAGAGGAGGGCTACAAAGTTGCTAAGAGGACTGGAACACATCCCCTAAGAAGACAGACTGAGAAAGTTGAGGCTGTTGAGCCTGGAGAAGACAAAGCTGTGTGGAGACCTCATGGCAACCTTCTAGTATCTGAAGGGGGCCTACAGGGAAGCCAGAGAGGGACACTTTGTCAGGAACTGTAGTGACAGGACAAGGAATAAGGGGTATAAATTGGAAGAGGAGAAATTTAGGTTAGATATTAGGAAGAAATTTTTTACTGTGAGGGTTGTGAGACACTGGAACAGGCTGCCCAGGGTGGTTGTGGATGCTCCAACCCTGGCAGTGTTCAAGGCCGGGTTGGATAAGGCCTTGAGCGACCTGGTCTAATGGGAGATGCCCCTGACCATGGCAGGGGGAGTTGGGACTAGATGATCTTTAAGGTCTATTTTAACGCCTTAAAATTCTATGATTCAATTAAATATAGAATCCCTGGGAGCACCATACATGAACAAACCCTGTTTTGGATTTGCTTCAGCAGCAGGTTTTGATCCATATCATAATCCTAATCACTAATTAAAACAATTACAGGTGTGTAAATAATCAGTAAAACACTTAGCCTGTAATAGGTTTATTCTTCCTAACAGCAAATTGAAGAGACCAAATCAAAATAAAAAAATGTAATTTTTCTTTGCAGAAAAAAAGTAACAGTAGAAAGATTAGGAAAGTATTTGCACTGAGGAGGAGTCAAGTAAGAGACACACTAAGGTTTGCAATTTGCTTCTAACTTTCTTAAACAATTTCAACTCACTTATTAAAAATATGCTGTTTATTAACTCTAAAATTACCATCCAAAATGAAAGGAATCAGTTTTCCACTTCACTAGGATTTCTTGAAAGGTCAGCCAACAATCACTGCTGGGCTTGAACTGAAATTCATTCAGTTTCAATCAGCAGTAATGTTAATGACTATGATAATTACACTCATTGGTGGTTTGGTTACTTGTTGTGCCAGAAAGAGATAACATTATGTGACCAACATAATCCTACCTAATCCTTGAAGGTTTGCATATAAACCACAGAAATGTCACAGAAAGGAAATTATATACAAGCAAAATCAGTAAAGTGTTATGACTTTTCATATTTGTTTTCTAAAATGTATAGACATTAGATGATTTAACACTTCCAGTCTCCAAACAGAACTGGAGATGTCAAGTGAGCCAAAACAGAATTTTTGTGCTCAAGTACATCTTGTGGAGTTTGCGGTCTTTACATTTCCACTGGATTAGACATGAGGAGAGACAAACCATAATTTTTATTTGGAAATACTCCTACCAACACTTCAACTTTTCTGGAAAAAAAAAAAAAAAGGCAGATGTACTGATTATGAAATTAAATGTGTTTATTTTTATCTGCTCTGTCATTTCTATTTTACTGTTTGAATTCCTTACCCCCCTTTTGTCATTTTAAGACTGAAACAACTGCCAACATTGACACATAGCAAGCAACAATCAGTGAAAGGAGTGTTCAAATAGTGATGGACAAATTAGAATTAAACTGAAGAGATGTTTAATTTGTGCCTTTGTAAAAGCAGCGCAGCAGTACCCAGGACACAGAAAGGGCTTGATATTTAGTGTGAAGATTGGTTGCTATTACAAATACTAAAGTGATCAATGGAAGTATTGTAATGTAGGGCAAATACATGCCAAATCAAGACTAAAATATCATCTTAATGATTCAACCTCACAACTTGCTTTGCCCAGGTTTTGAACATCAGGACTAGGGATATACATTAAATATTCAGGGTTGACCTGGTTTCATCAATGTTAGTCCTATTTAAAACTTGTACGTCTAGGACTGGGAAGTGGAATTAGGTGAAAGGACAATGGTATTCTGACATTTCTGGTTTGGGGTAGGTTTTTTCCTTTAATAATTCTTAAAATATATTTGATTTATTCCCAAATTATTGAAAAATAAAAGGTCTCTGGTTTTAGCAACACTAAAGCTAACCAAACTATAGTAGAACAAAAACTGGGACAATTCAGATAGATGCATTTTATCTCATGCCTCATGAATTTAGGGTAGTAGTAAATGAGAAAGAAGCTTTCCCATTTTGTCTCCTCCCTTATTAAAAACCTTCTTTACAATTTTGGAAGCATTTCTTTAGTAATTTAGAACATCATATTTAATTCCATTTGTTTAAACTATAAAATTACTAATGAACAGGAACTGGTAATTTATGCTTATCGAAACCATGAATTATTCATAAAATACAACATAGGACCCATGTAGAACTACATACTCTGGTTTCTATTGAAGTAGCTTGAAATAGCAGCACTAGAGGCAAAATAGCCACTACTATAATTGTAGGTTGGAAGGCACCCTTAGGATCGAATTCAACCACAAAACACCTCCATTACACTATGCCATACTATACTACACTATACTACACTATACTATATTCGTTTTTCAGCAGACTATTTAACTCCTGCCTACTCATCACAGAAAGGTATCTAATCTTAGTTTTGGTATCCAAGAGAAGTCTTTCAGAGTCACTTTGGTGTCTCTGCAAGACACTACATTCTACCATAAAGCCACAAATACCCCAATGTCAGAGAGACTACAGTTCACGTGTGAAGGTTTTCCTTTGCTCGTATTTCTAGTATAACTAAGATGGGATAAATAAAAACACTACCAGATGTTGACATAGTTGTAGTGACAAAAAGAATACTCTGGCAATGACTTACAACATTTTGGACAAATGTTTCCAGTTGACTTTGCCATGGAATTCATAATATAAAGCTGACACTGGGATGGATGGTGCAAACCTGCAGCTGCTACATTCTGCCTAACTGAGAAACTTAAAACCATGAAAACAAGACAGTATTCTCTTACATAATAAACACTAAAAATAAAGAATAAAGAACCCACAAACAACAACAAACAAACAAAGAAAAAATAAGAATCAATAGAAAAAAAGGAATCAAGGAATTCACCAAAGCCTTATGATGACAACTGTGTGTTATTCCCAGTAAAACAAAAAGTGATAATGTAAACACAAGTGCTGAAACTACTGTAGCCTGCAACAGAGAATTCACTGAAATTCCTAATCTCATCATAAGACTCTAAAGTAGGTCACAGCAAGCTTAAAATTTGACAGAAAGCAAAGACTAAGGGGTAATAGTATGCAAATCACCTTACTTGCAAAGTTGATACTTCTTCTCCCTCCCCCCTTGATTTTGACAAAGCCTCAAACACAAAAGGATCCATTGTCTCTGCAAACGGAGAAATATTTATGTACACACCTTGAAAAATACATATTTAGTGACAAACCATGTGCTTTTAGACCATGTCTAATTGATCTAGAATTCCTTCAGTAATTATTTTTTCTTAATTAGCAATTTACATCTGGTCAGTATTACCTTAAATGCTATGATTAGAAGGTTTTAAGAAAACCAAATACATCATATAGCAATCCTAGTTCAAAACATCCATATAATTATAAACACCTTTTTCTTTCCAAATCATACTTTCACAACTCAGGAGAATTTAATCTAACTTTTGCGCAGAAGCATTTAGAACAAAATTCAATTAAATTATGTTCTTGTGAAAAGTAAAGAGGAAAATACAACAGTTATTTCTTTGTGAGCAACATTTGTAAGTAAACTTTGTGTAACCACATTTATCTTAATGTTCAGCACATCCTGAAAATTATGTTTATTGGTAAAACAAAGAAAAAATCACCAAGAATGAAAAATGTCTGCAAAGTGTCTGACTTATCTTAGAAACTGTAATCATGACTTTCAGTACTTAATATGCTTAACACTTAGTAAGTTAAATAATTAAGCAAAATTTGTCTCTTCCCTATATTCAATGCATCAGCTTGGGCATTTAGGATATCAGAACCTTGAAACAGTCTTGTTTTGTCCCTGGAAAAGCCAAGACTTGAGGATAAAATTCTTCACTCTAAGTAAAATTCTTATAAGAGGCTTCCAAATCACATTCTTAAATCTGAAAGGCATATTCTGATAGACAGCTATTGTAGCTAGAGATTTTGTTTCCAGCTCAAAGTTTCAGATTTCACCCTGGGAATAAAGCACTGCACTCATGATACTATCAGTTAAAACCAAAATGCTACTGCACCAACATCACACTCGCCATAGAATATTAATCTTATTCTGGATTATTATACAAAGGAAATAATCTATCTAACTCGTGCTAAACAGTGCTTTTTTGTTCTTTTATTTCTTTACACCGCATTTTAAAAATAACATTTTCAGACTTCAGTACTGTAGACTTGGAGGGCTTTGACAGAAAAAGGAAAAAAACCAAAAATGGTTATGGCAGAAAAATTATACTGGATACAATACAATGACGAAGTGAAACCTCTGTGTTAAATATTTGTGTTTTGTTCTCTATATTTTAGGAGCCCCAGTACTATATTCACATTTATTCACAATATACAGTTATTTTTTCAAATGTCTGTAATCAAGATAGCTGTATGTAAGGAAATCTTCCAAACTCAAATCTTCCTTAAGGTGCCAGAACAGAACTTCATAACACCACGTAATGAGATTTTACATATTCGGTAAATCAACTGCAACAGTTTAGAGTATCTGTCTATCCACGCCCAGGTTATATCACATGTGCTTTCTCTACTGCTAAGAGTTGATGATGTGTATCAGCCAACTGGTAGGGAGTGGGAATCAAGGATCATCGAACTTTAATGACTTCTATCTGTGAAAACCAGACTAAGTCTATTGTAAAGGGAAAAAACTCCAATAATTTTTGTCAATTATTAATGCATATTCTTCTAAACCTTGGTCTCAGGTGGGTGGAGGTGCAGAGATTTGGAAGAAGTGGCAAAAGGAAATGGAAGAATTGAGGAATCTGAGGAAGCTGCAGAAAGGTTCTGCGGAAGAGAGAAAGATGGAAGCTTATAAGAATGAGGCTTTCAAAGACTCCAAAGTAGGCAAAAGAAAGCAAGCACCAGAGAAGTTAGAAAACTGAGGCAGGGAGGAAGCATAGAAATATTTCACCTGTGAGAAATGGAGCAATTAGGTGGAGAACTCTCAGAAACATCTATATTCTTAAATATTTTTAGTATCCTTTTAATAGGACATTTACCTAGACGGGTAACTGTAAACATTCAGTGCCAACCCCGACTTAAGGCAAGGGCAGCATGCAGATAACCCATACTAGGCAAGTGCAGCTGAAACACTGGATGAGTCTACCATAACCTAGGAAATTCTAAGGCTGTCATTCTGAAGTGACACACAATAATGCTAACACAAGCCTAGCAGTTCTCACACAGTTGGATTTTGATAATATCCAGACAGAAGGTTAACCGCTGCCATAAAGGAAACTACAAAGAACTTTAAATCAAAAAAGAAAGGAGAGGTGCTGAATTCAGAGATGTTGACAAAAAAAATTCAGTTTTTAGCTTCTCAGACTTTTTTCTTCAAAGGAAATCTGAAAATGTTAATGTTGGGTTTGGGGTTTTTTTATGATGTGGTCATGTGTTCTCAGAGAATGGAACTAAGACCAGAAGAATCATTCCACGTAAGCCATTAAACAAGAAGCAGATTGCTGTGATTTCTGGATTACACTGACCATTACGAAGGTGAACGTCCTTTCTGACTAGCCATCAGCATCGCTTCCAACTTTAAAGCATTATTTATGTCTCCTATTTAGGCACAGGCCAAAAAAAATACAGTCAGCATTTCATATTTGACAGTTACAGACATCAGTATGAAGTGACTTTATACGAATTACTGTGCATAAAAGCCTCAGTGTTGTAATTTATCACAACAAAAGCACTGCAATAAACAAAAAATTGGGGATGGAGGGCAAATGTTTTAACTGCTGATAGTCAATGAACTAATTAGTTTACAGTTGTACAAAGCTAAAATTGAATAGGAAACAACACAGTGGCCTAAATTATCTGTATTTACACAAATAGATGAAAAGAAGAGTAATTAACGTTATGATGTGTCAGGAAAAGTAAAGTGTCAGGACAAGTGCAGGGAAGAAAAAAACATTTAACATGTAAGAAATAATGTTTCTAGAAGAAAACTAATTAGCGGGTAATTTATCACACTGGAACTACCAACCAATTTAACATCCTGAGGGGGTTTCTGACAAGGTAGAAAGGGAAAATTAAAGAAATCCTCTGAAATAGATCTAGGGCACTATTCTAGGTCAGTATGTCGAGAGACACCGTACTGCAGAGGGCTGAGCAGCAGTGGCACTGCAGTCTCACAGCTGCCACTGCGTGTTGCTATGGGCACAAATCCCACAAAGGACTCATCCCCAAATCCCCAAAGACTCATCTTCTGGCTGTAATAAAAGTGTTTTTTGGAGAAAAACTTACAGATTCTGTGACAAACGTGGACTTCCTTTCTTCAACCTGAAGAAAGGTTGTACCTGAGATTCTCTTCCCGATAAGCAGGAAAGTGCTTGTTAACTCCTGTGAAGTACTGCTTTTTAGCACATCCAAGCCAACAGCCAGAGAGGGGACAACACTTCACTGTGTCCTGCTCTAACAGGAGTGGTGGGACTTGGTCATCTCCCTTCAGAAAAGGCAATTATAAAACCAAGGCAAATCAAGTATTCCAGAAAGAAAGCCAAGATAACTGTAATGTAACAAGCTGTTACATAGTTTTAGGATACATGGAGGGAAAAAACAAATACACAAAACCAACAAAACAAAAAACCCCAAACAAAACCCACAAAAAACCCAAACAAAAAAAAAAAACAAACCAAACAAACAAACAAAAAAACCCACATACACAAAACCCAAAAAAGCCAAACAACAACCCCCCCAATCCCCCCCCTAAAACCCACAAGATTTGTATCAGTATCTCAGTCCCAAAGGATGACAGTGCATTTCTTCAGTTACCTCCCCCATACCCTTTTCTAAGCATGTGTTAAGTAAGTTTGTCACATTACACTATATTTTAAACTCAAAATGACTGAACCAATTATGCTGCCATAAATATAACTGTCAAAGTTAGCTAGGCAATTCCAAACTGGTTTTTTTTCAAACTAAAAAAAAATTGCAACTTACCCTAGGGATCAGGCTAGACATGCCAGAGTAAATCACAAGTATCTACAGCCCAGAATAAATATTCCAGCAACATCCAAAATAGCAATTACAAAATAATTAACTACTTCATTTTAAGGGACTAAAGTACATCAACTAGTATGTACAAAGATATTTATTACCACTAACCCTTCAGTTAAGACAAGCCCAAAGAAATGGTTCTAACATCTAGGAGGCCCTAGTCAATACACCAATATGCATAGCACAGGAGTCAAAAGAGTTTTTTGTTTATAAAAATATACCTGAACATCTATAAAAGTTCAGGAAGGAAAAGTAGGAATCTGAATCAAACTCAGGACTGGCTGCCCATTAACTTAAATTGAGCTCAAGGTGTTTGCTTATCCTGAAATCCAATGTTTGAATAGCTAGGCAAAAATGTAAGTCTCTAAAATTAGTATTTTTTTTTCATTCATCTGACAGACCTGCAACAAAGCAACAGTCTTAGTTACTATACGTGGAATAAACAAAAGGCATGGTCACTACTGACGGAATTCATGTCCACAGTCAAAGCAGCCTTTGTGAGATCCTACTGCTAAAAGTAGCAAATGAATAAAGCATTTAGTATCTTTAAATTAGTTTACCAGTATGTTTTGCTATAACTATCACTTAGGTATACATGATGTTGGTGGCTACAGTTTTTCACCCAGTTATATTACTTTTGAACAAATGTTCTGGGAGTGTGCCAAATAATTTCATGTAAGAGACAGAAACATGAAGATATCATAGGGAAAACAAGTGATTTTGCTTCCAAATTTCCAGCTTTGGCATATCGTCAGTCTCTCAATTCAATTTTGATACCATATCGAGGACCAATCTTCCAAGTCTGGAGACTCAAATGAAATATGGATAGTGAGCCTACACACAAATAAAGAGAAGTTTGCAAGTTACTTGCTTATATCTTATGTTGGTTTCGACTGGGACAAAGTTGATTTCACAGCAGCTGGTATGGGGTTGTGTTTTGGACTGGTGCTGAAAAGTGTGTGGATAACATAGCGATGTTTTAACTATTGCTGAACAGAGCTTACAGAGTCAAAGCCTTTTCTGCATTTCATCCCACCCCATCAGTAAGGAGGTTGGGAGTGCACAAGGAGTTGGGAGATGACACAGCTGGGACAGCTGACTCCAACTGATCAAAGAAGGGGTCATGTCCCAGACCATATGCCATCGTGGTCAGCATATAAAGCTGGAGGAAGAAGAAGGAAGGATGTTCAGAGATGACGGCATTTGTCTTTCCAAGAAACTATTACATGTGATGGAGGTCTGCTTTCCTGGGAATGGTTCAACAAATGCCTTCCCATAAGAAGTGGTGAATGAATTCCTTGTTTTGCTTTGCTTGTGTGTGTGGTTTCTGCTTTACCAGTTAAACTGTCTTTACCTCAACCCATGAGTTCTCTCACTTTTACTCTTCCAGTTCTCTACCCCATCCCACCAGGGGGAGTGAGCAAGGGCTGTGTGGGGCTGAGGTGCCACCTGGGGTTAAACCAGGGCATATCCTTCAACAAAAACACAAGTGGATTCCACACTTTGTATTTCACAGTGTACAAACAATAGGCATTAAATATAAGAATGCAGATGGACTTCTCTTCAACCTTGTGCATGTTGAAGATAGGAACCTGAATACAGTACACAAGCCATTCCCTCTAAAAGGCCCAACTGCATTATTCACTTGCTCTGCACACTTGGCATTGGTGCTCACATGTAGCAGAAGTAAAGCTTCCATAAACTGCAACTTAAAAAAAAGCTGCTTTTTATTCTTCCTTGCTAAATTGACATGAGTATTCCTGGCAAGTTCCTGCTTCAAATACCTCACATACCCTCTAGATAACTAGTAAATGAGGGTGTAGTTATTGAGGTAACAATCCATTTAATGCTCTCAGGACCAAAGAAATGGGGAGTCCCTTATGAAACACAAAGTTCCTCCACTGCATAACAAAGTACCAAGAAATCAAACATGGATAGAAACCTGAACTATTTCAATGTATCTATCTTAGGTCTCGAAATCTCCCAACTTCTCCAAGAAAACAGAGATTTGAGGTCTGGCAAGAGAACACCATTAAGAGTCATAGTTGCATAAAAACAAACAATGATGTATCCTGTAAACCACACACTTCATTACACATGCTAATCTTCATTATAGCAAGACCTACACAAACACCTAGTACAAACACCTATTAAACACACCTTCAGTACTGAACATACCTTCAGTAACAGCAAAAAGATATAACTGAGAGGTAGAAAGCAAGAGTTCAACAAGTGGAAGATCAGACTGTGCAACTATTATGAACAATTAACAAGGGAACAAAAGCACACACTTCCTATTCAAAACCCAAAAGTACAACAAAGTACAAAGGGACTTTCTTCACTTCTTAAAATTTATTAAAGGCTTCTGCAAAATAGCAATGAGGATAAGCATATTAGCTCAAACCTCAGAAATCACTGCAAACACAGCACAGCCTGTTACAAAACTAGAAATACAGAGCAGCAAATGTTTATCTACAGCTTAAACACACAAATATCAGCCTCAAACAAAAGATTTCTTTTAAACATCTTGACACCTCCTCTCTGGTTTTATTAAGTATGTCTAGTATTGATAAGGCATGTTCTCCACTTACCACTCTGGCAATCTGATGGTAAATTTGTCCTATTCTAGAATTCAGTACTTTTTACTTCTTAAACATATTGAACATTTCTAATCATGCAATGTTATCTGTCACATATCTTGAGCATAAATTTTAGTGTGAAAAACTGTGAGAAAAGGATGACTATATATACTTCATATGCTAAGCATCAGTGAAGCTGAAGATATCTGTCTCATATTCTTCTGCAAAGCTGTCTAGCTCAGGTGATTCATGAAATTAAAAATTTTCCAAGTTAATTCCAAAACTATCTTCATATTAAGAAAAAGTTTTATTTTCTTTTTTAGCTTCAAACAACTAAGCAAGACATCCTAATGCACAACAACTAGATATTATTAAGAAATGGTATCATTTATACAGTTTCCAGTTGAGAACAACAAGCATTTTTACAAAGTTTTGGGCATTCATTTGGCATGTTCCCTTGAATGAGATTAAGTATCCTTCTCTCCGCACATAAACACAGTAAAATTTAACTTTTCATTCTCTTCTTCATAAGAGAGCTTTCCTGAACCATCCACTGGTTTCCAGCAATCCATTATCGCTTGGGTTTGTTTTTTTAAAAGGTACAGCATTTTAGATGCAGAATTTTCTGGTTCCTTTTTCCTCAGTTGAAAATTTAAGTTTCAATTCCAACTTTGATAACTTAGGCAACTAAAATTTAACTGCCACACTGCATTTAATTTGCATATTCCAGATGACAAGAAAAATCTATGGTTACTCCAATTTTAATAACTTATACATTGTCAGAAAAAAGATTTTTATATGTATTAAATATTATTACACAAAGAAAAGCCTGGAGCTCTCATTCACTTTTTGTAGGTCACAGTTATCAAGAAAAGCACATTCATTCCTAGAAATGGCCTTTGCTCAGGTTAAAAGAGCTTGAATGTAGCTATTCTTTATGCTGACAGATTTGCAGGAAAGAAAAAAGTAGAAAAGAAAAAATTATATTCATATAGCAAATTTATTCATAATTTATGACACTATGAGGAAGACTGCAGGTAACTTACTACATTTGCCTTTTACAAAACCAGATACAATGATTTCCCCAGTGTATTAAATTGTATTAAATCACCTGGGAGATGATTTGTTTTGAAGGACTTCTAAAATCTTTTAATTCTTTCCATTATTTGTTGCAAGAAATTCAAGTTATTCCCAGAAGTGAATGAGATTGCATGAACTGGTTTCCAATATTTTTTTAGATTTCTGGATAATCTCTGAATTTCAAGCTAGACAACATGATGATCAAGTATCTTATCTAAAGCACCATCTAAACATCTGGGTAATGAAACTCCCTTTCAGTTCCCAATTAGTTCTTGGCTTCTCTATCATTTTATATTGCCCTAACAATAAAACTGTAAGCAGCCATTTTAGCTTGATTTGTGACCCAGAACAGTTTAGATTCAGTAATCTACCCTGCTTCAGTTTTAGTTGTGACATTAAAATTGAACACTACTCTGGCTGAAGGCAAATCACCATGTCAATGGATATTTTTTCCACATTTTTCCTACCTTTTTCAAAACAGTGGAAGAACTCTATTTGCTTTAGATTCCCCTTTTGAATAGAATATGCTGCCACTAAACTGACAAAATCTGCTAAATATTATTCTCCCAGTCTCCAAATGAAGAATCCGTAAGTCGAAATAGTGTAGAAGTTGGGTTTTTTCTTAATATATCTGACCAGTGCAAGGTAATTTATGCATTTTCTGCCTGGCTTTACTGGTCTGAGACTCTGGCATTAGTGCTTCACTGTGTTTTTATCCATGTGAATAGCAATGAGCTGCCTCCGTGTTGGGCCATATCACCTTACTTGTACAGCCTTTCACTACATCACAGATGAAAGCATGTAGTAACACTGACTGCAGCATTGTTCCCTTGAGATATCAACATATTGACTTTATGTCCAGAGGAATTCACTCCTTATACTATACAATTAGTTTTTAAATTCATTACATTTTAGACATAAAAACCATTGACAATTTTTTCAAGTTTTCAAGGCAGATCTTAATCTTTTAATATTCAAATAACTCACTGAATTCCATGTAATCATCTTTCAAAACCTCCTTCAGCATGCTTTGGTATTTCTCATTAGACTGATTCCTAATTTTAAGTTATTCTAACAAGAAACATTATCGTTGTTATTAATTTCATAAAATATCCTCTAGGTGCAAAACCAAGGTTCTGGTCTGGGATATTAGAAGGAAAAAAAATACATTTTAACCAAAACTTAACTTACAAAAACATTAATTAACCAATATTGAAAAAAAAATCAGAAATAACTGTATGCGTGTTTTTAGAGTTTTCCAACTGAAGAATTTAACAGAATATCATATTTTAACATTTCTGGAAAAAAACCCATTCATTACACTGTAGTTTCTGGTAGCATGATCTTTCTAATACACTTTTAACTCATGTTATGCTATTCTTACACAGAAAAGGAAAACTACAAAATAACTATAGGGTATTCCTTTGTTTACCATTAGTATCAGTCTTTGAGTGTCGAAGAAGCAATATTTTTTAAATATACTGCTACTAGTTAAGCATTCTTTGCCTTAGTTTCCTTTTGTGGTTACTTTTGTCGTCATCACCACAAATTTTTAAAGAGTAGTGCTTGTACGAAATTCAAAGGATATGGATACATCACATCAGTGACACTTGGAGAGGCAGGAGAGAGGAGGTTAAAATAGAAGCTAAAGAGGGGAAAGGTTACAAATGAGAAGAATGGAGGTAGGAAATGAGACAGATTCCTACTTCCTCTTCCTTCTGACATCCTAGACTTTTTGTATCTGGCTTCTGAGAGGTTATAAGGAAAAACTGTCACCATAAGACAGTCCAACAGTGAAAGAGGTTGCTCAGGAAGGTTGTGCAGTCTCCCAAACTACAAGTTTTTAAGGCTACCAACCAGATAAAGTGCTGAGTAACCTTGTCTCCTGTCACAATTGACCCTGATTCAAGTAGAAACAGACTAGAGACTTTCTGAGGTCCCTTCCACCCTGAATATGCTATGATTTATTGTGAGTTCTCAAGCTGAGTTTGCGACTACAGTTCTGAATCATGCATGAAAAGGATAAAAGAAACCAAACAACAAACTAGCAAGTAAATTCTGAAGAACCCTTTTACTATGTTTACAGCCTTCCTGCCTGTTGTCATGTTCAGAAGCAACATTAAAGGTAATCTGTTTGATCTTCAAGGAAGGAAGAAAAAATTATTATTCAGTATTCCCACAAAATCCTGTTTCCTTTAAAAGCTATGTAATCGTACATTTTGTACCCAGCTCAGATGAGACTACAGTGAATACAGCCTGCATTTAAATGAAGACAGACTTGTCTAGATAAAGCCTGAAGCTCTTGTGTTCTTCAGAACAGAGTCCTTTGCCTGAGCCCTACTCTCAGAGGGAGAAAGGGGGATTTCTGATGACCCATTAGAATCAACAGCATTCCCACATCTTGCTCAATTACATCTTACCTGAGTTGTAGACACCACCGCTGGTGGCAGTATTGGTATCCAAAATCACAAAGATATAACAACAATCTAAAAACTGAATGCTACCTAGGAAATCATAATGCCCAAAACAATATACACACACACACTCTAGTAAAACCAAAATATGAATGGTAGAAAGGTATTCTCTGAAGGAAAAATGTTCAAGATGAAGTACAAGCTATTTGGATCTGCACATACTGCAACAAAATATAGACATACATTACATAACAAATTCAGAAGACATAAATAAAAATTATAATAATAAATAATGACAACCACATTTGTCAACTGAAATGCAGTAGGATAGACAATAGGTAAAAAAACAAATAATGGATGTCTCCAGAAAAATCTTTAAGATGCATTTAAAGATAAGGACAAGTAGAAGTAAAAATTTCTAGAAAGTATGGGTACATCCTACATTAGCATAAAACAACCATAAGTACAACCTTATTGTGGAAAAAAGTAGTCCCTAAAAATCAGGAGGGTGGATAAAAATCACTGCTGTATTGAAAGTAGCACACTGAATGACAAATTCTGACAAGTAGAGCTAAAACCAAACATCTGGACTCCAGATTTCAGTTTTGTATGACAACTTAACAGAAGCACCTTTCACCTCACTGCATTACAGTTAAAAGTGCACTAAAATGAAAGTAACAAAAGGAGAGACTGCATCTATTACCTTAAGGGGAGGATGGGAGAAAACACATTAAAAGAACGCCTATCACTTAAAAACCATCAACAGAACAGAAGTATCAAATATATACAATGCACAAAAGGCAGAAGGTCCTGCACTTTTGCTCTTATAAGCTACATGTAAATATTTGTATTATTTTGGCAATGGGCTGAGTCTGGGAAATTGAGAGATTAAGGCAACAAACCCATCCACTAGGAGACCAAGAAAAAATAGGCCCATTTACTGATACTTTTGACTCAAGTTCAGCTTTCTTTAAAAAAAAAAACAAAACACAAACATTAAAAAAAAAAAAATTAAAAAGGAAAACCACTCCAATCTCCAACAACCCCACCACCACCATCACACAAAGCTGTATCTATGAAAACATACCAAAAAAAACCCCAAAACCAAGAATAGTAGCAAGATATTTACCAAAGAGCTGGCTATTGAGGAGCTGAACGTGGTTGTTCACATACAAAAAACTGTATATTTTAAATCCCTACTAATACAGTTCTACAAAGAGTGAGCTGTTACACAGCCCAGCAGCCAAGCTGGGGAAAAAAAAACAAGTCTTGCCTTCTCTTTTACCCAAATTAATCCTCTGTGAAAAATTTACTTTCTAGGTCTGCATTTTAAGTGAACAATAGTTAGGAAGAAAAGCTATCTAGTGGGTCCTTAGTAAATTCGTCTACCATGAAAAATTATATCTTGTAGTACACAACAGTGTTTTATTCAGTCTAGTTAAGATACCAGTCAATAGCACTTTCCAGGGATGATTGATTGCATATATCCCATTGGAAAGAGCTGTGCTGTTTAATCCAAATATTCTGTATTTAACTTCTAGACATCAGTGACAGGGAAAAACTCTCATCAGTGAGTTTTAATCTCTGTAGTACCTTAGATGTTTCTTCTTGCTTCATGTTGCCAGCCATCTTCCAGCAACCTTCACAGTCCCTCAGGTGAAATTCCCTCCCTCCATTTTCTTTTCCTCACACAATGTATCCTGAGACAGGGCTGGTAAAAGCTGCACAGTTCATGCAGCACTTTCCACTACAGCAGCTCTATCCATTATTGATTCAATGCAGATAATCCAAAGCAAGAGGAGATTCTAGAGGCCATCATTTCATGGGACTCAGAAGTCTTGGGAGAGACTGGTAATACCAATTACAAGCAATTATGGGGAGAAAATAGGATGAGAAACTAAAATAACTAACAGCTCAGGAGCCCTCCGAAGCAAGAAAAGACTAGATGATAAAATAAAATAGGGTTTACAGACAAAGTTCATAACAAATCCTGAAAAGGCTCATGTAAATATAGCTCAGCTAAATCCTACTTAAATCTTCTCCATACCTTCAACTCACAGGCTTACATTACCTGCACATCAAAACTTATGTGGCTGTGCTAGGTTTTCATCAGACTGCTCTTCACCATAAATCAAAGGTATCTGTCAAGCCACAAGCTCCAGACCTGCAGCAGACTCTGCCTTCAACCCAGTCGACAGGGAAGGTAAACCTCAATTTTAACTTGCATTTTTATTCCTGTAATGTCACTGCTTTCAACTGAACATTTATTGCAGGCCCCCACACATCAGTGTGTTGTGAGCAATAGTGTTTACTTCAGTTATGTGCTTGGTGGCACCTCCTGAGCAAATGGATTTCAGAGACGATTGTCACTGCACAAACTCCCTGCAGCATCTAGTGCTTAGCAGAATTGTAAAAAATAAACCAGATAACAAAAACCCAAATTGTCAGCTTGCTCAAAAAAGAACCCATGCCCTTGAGATCAAGGTGAGGCATAAGCAGAGTAGTAGACTTGTCCCATCCCTATCTTACAGTAAAACAATAAATCTAATTTACTAAGATTAACCTTCAGAACAAACCCACACAGTTTAAACAAGACAGGCAAACTGGGGAATATGCAAATTGATCCATTATAGAGTTTGCATAAAATCTGAGGGAGAAAAGCTATGAAACTTATGCTTTAATCCTCATGCTGTCTTCCCTGGCAGGCAAAGAGAAAGGCCTCTTCAAATCATCATGAAACTCAGCATTATTAATGGCCACCCGCCTTAGAGACACTTCTGTGGAGAGGGTTTTCATAGCTAACATTAATATCTGTGCAGCAAATCATTTTTATTTCATTTTCCTAGTGCAGTAAACCCCAATGTCCCAATTACAATTGCTGCACAATATTGCAAGTCTTAAGTTCCCAGACATTATCTCATAGAAAAGAAATAAGAAGGCAAAAACGAGAGTGTGGAGAGGAAAGAGATTACTTACTGCAGTTATATATTTCTGTGTGCTGTTACAGCATTTAGCTGAATGGAACTCGCATCTTAAACTGCTAATATAACACTAATACTGAAAGTCATAAAAGCACTCCTGTTCCTCTTGGTCCTGTCTGAACAATCACCACAAACAAAATAGGTTTCTAGTATTAGAGACATTTATTTTTGGACTATCTAGTCTACCTGGCCTAAACTAAAAAGAAAAAGCACTGTAACTTCACATCCTCATGTGGACAGACTTGATGGAAAAAGTTTTCTCTCAGAAGAAATACAAAGTCTACCAAAAGTAATTTCTTGAAATGGTAGGTCAAAGAAAAATAAATCAGTGCCTCTCTGGACAGAGTCCCTTTCTATCCCTGTGATATCAAAATCTTAGTAACACAGATTTCTTCAATGTTTAGGGGAGAGTGTGTGTGTCACTAAGAAGTTCTGTGTTTTCAGTCGTTAAGCATATGCAGATCAAGTAAGCTCTCTGCATTCCCAGGGAGCTTTCCCATGTCAGACAAGCCCAGCATGAAGGCCTGTATAACAGAGAGAGTAATTTACTTGCACTGTGGAAATTAAATAAAATGTTCAGTTATTTCAGTCTCCAGAAAACAGAAAGGGATTAGACTTGCAGAATGTCTATGAAAACAGTAAACAGATAAATTGGTATAGCACAGCAAATAAATGCATTGATTAGTAAGATTTAAACATGAAAACCTGCAGTTCATGTTGTATGAACTATGAAGCATTCAACTGAAGAATCAAAGAACACAATTTAAAAACTATGACCCATATTGCTGAATACTCTTCTAATATTGCAAATAATGAAAAGCAATTATGATCTTTCTAGTAGACATTAGATTGTTTCCTGCATGTTGAAGAATGGAAATCAAAATGAGTACAGGAAATGAAGTACTGAAATGATATGCCTACCACTTTATCTCTCAATATTAAAACTTTGAGACCTCAGGTATTTTCTGATTTGATAAATGGGCCTCGGACATTGCAAACACACTTGATTCTGTTTAATGTGAAATGTCTCAGAGAAGAGGAGGCAAATGCAGTCAATAACTCAGTGTGAGAAATGATCTGCACGACTGAACTCTGTCCCACTTTCCAGCTGAAGTAGGTTAGCTCAGCTGCCAGCCAGACTGCTTGGCACACACAATGGTCCTCACCTGTCTTCAGCATTTAACAGCCAAGCCAAAATTCCATAAGTTATAGAAATTACTTATATAAAATTAGTAATTTTAACACTAGGGCTGATATTGCTACCATTTTATGAGAATACTTGAAAAGCATTTTTAAGTATCCCCTTAACCAAGAGTAGTAATATGTAATGCCAGTGGGAAAGACCTAGTTGCACTAAATGTATTTATTTTTTATAAATCATTAAAATAAATATATTTCAGAGACAAAAAGAGAAATTATTTATTTTAAAATCTAGAAATATGTTTGTATTATCAGAAAGCTTTTACTGCAGTAGAAAATTGTAAACTCTTGGAATGCTGATGAAGTGTCACTCCTCACAAGGTACTGGTGATAGCAAGCAGGTACAGCATTATATGCAGGTTGTGTGAGCGTTAATGCTCTGTCTTCAATCAATCTTCAAATCTCACCCAGACTGAAATTCAGTTTTACAATTCTGATCACAAACAAACCAATCTGCATCTGTTTATATCAATCTCTAAAGATAGGAATAAGACATGAAGTACTTCATGTCACACAACATTTGAGTCTTTCTAATAAGAGAAATAAGTTTCTTAACCCTAGGAAAATGGAAACAGCTGCAGTATATACAGCAGGCCTGCTATTTTCTACTTATAGTAAAGACCTATGGAAGATTTTAGTAAATACAGGGCTGGTACAGACCCTGAAGAGCTGTAAAATGTCACACCTGGGTTAAGCATAAGTATCCAGTTAAAATCCTGGACTTCAATGTAGAAAGATATAAGCTTAAAAACCATAATTAGTGCTACAGTATATTTGTCAGGCTTTAGGTGGTCACTTCTCTATTTAATAATCTAAACAACTGCATATACCTTCTTTTCATTAATACATGGCCTAGGAAAGATCAGACTGGCAAACCACCTGATCTAAGCAGAAAGCTAAAAAATATTTGTTACACCACTTTTTACTATCAGGCGCACATAGCATGAGTCTTACTCTTTACAATTATCTATTCTACAGAAAAACCCCTAGAGTTTCGTCCACGAGCAGCATACAGAGAACACTTATAAAGTGTTCTCAAAGTGAAAGACATGACACAAACAACAAAGCTTGACTGGTGATATCATAATTCATGGTATATTTAATAATTTAATGGTTTTGATACATCAAAAATAAAACTAAGACAGTAGTTTATTTTCAAGTAAGAAATGGATAGAAATATTTGACAAGAGTTTATAAGTAAGGCTTATGGATGTCACTAACATACACTAACCACCTCTCAGTTTCCCATCTGTCATTCACAAACTGTGATCTGCATATCAGTGATGGAAGAGGAGACCATTACAGGTCCCATATCAAAGCATCACAAAAAAAAAGATTTTCATTAGTCAGCAAAAATTTTGAGCGCTGATAGTAGTTTATCAGTCAAAAAACTTTTGATAAGTTAATCTACATGCTGTTCTGCCTGCCTATGCACTTATTTCCATATCTTTTCTTGCATTATACATCCAGATTTTCAACAAAGATTGGGACATCCATAGGGAGTTTTGATTTTCACTAAGTGCTAATATACAAGGCTAATAGTCTTTAGAAGTTTCAGAGCAACACTCAAAATTCTCTGATTAGTCTTGAAAATCTTGAGAATTTTTTTAAACATACTCATTACAATTTATAATTACAACATAGTCAAACAACAGAAGACAAATACACACAAAGCAAACCAAAGATGTTTGTGGAAACTGTTAAAAGAGTAAATTTTTAAATGGGTATTTTTTCATGTTTATTGTAACAGTAAGATTTGAGTCAATTAGTACTGATGCTTTAAAAACCCAACAACCTGCAGTCCTGAGCAACATGCTATAGCTGACCCTCCTTTGAGCAGAGGGATTGGACTAGATGATCTCCAGAGGTGTCTCCCAGCCTAAGCTTTCCTATGATCCTGTGATCTTTGAAGAAAGCACAGCTAGAAGTCAGAAGGCTGTGAATTTCTGTACAGATGGGCTCCTTTTACCAAATTGTATACCCATCCAAAGACAGACAAAAACCAGATAAACGAGTGACTTTGCTATGAGAGGAATGAATAACAGATAATGAAAGGAAATGGCAGGCCACAATTTTATTTAATCATGTCGTAACAAGAATCCAGGTCAAAGCTACAGCATTCCCTGCATGGTGTCTTCTAAGGATGCCATTCTTTTGATCCAGTCAGAGACCTAGCCAGGGAAAGATGATCTCTGTCTGTTGACATAAGGTCTATTAACCTTAAGTAGTAACCACACTAGAACGTACAGCTATCACAGCTTCAAGATTGGAACAAACCCAACTTCTAATAAAGGATATTTCTGAGACAAACAGAACAGCCGCCCTGCAAGATCTCTTCTTTTGTCCTGAATAGGCTTGATACTTGAATCATAAGCTGGAAGGATGCCATTACCAGCCAAACTAACCAGTGCTCCTGGTTCTGGTGATGGTACCAATAAACTACATTCTCTCCTTTCCCTATACCTATTGTAGAGTTACACTTGGTCCTCTGCTAAGTGTTTCCAAAGGACAGAAAACCAAGTCAGAAATAGCAAGAGAATGTTCCTCTTGACTGTGGACGGGCTATCATAGAGGCTTTTCTAAGCCTACTACACTATAAATATCCAACCTATTGTTTTGAGAAACTTTTCACAGAAAGCTGTGAAAGAAAGCAAGCTCTTTCTTACAACATTAAGGCAGAAAGGCAAAGGAGAACAAAAGGAAGTAGTCTGAATAAGTAAATAGAAGTTGGTGGAAGCTTAATCTTTCTCTAAGTTAACATCAAACCCATTTGTTAAATGAATCTATTATTGTAGTGTGACGCATCTTCATTTTGAAAGTCTTTTTAGCACCAGCTTCCACTGCCTATTAATGAGTGATAGCAAATCTTAATCAGCTGAAGATATTAGATGCTCCCTATACAGCCAATGACATTTATTAGTTTCCAGAACTCTCAAAGATCTTTCTAACAGTAAAAAAAAAGGTTGTTTGTCTTACACCAACCTCTAATTGATAAAAGAGCCTAATTTAAAGCAATAAGATTTGACAATCAGTGAATTCTGAGAACAAAGCATGTATGCTTTCCGACAGTTTTAAAGATTATTACCTTACTGAAAATGAGCACAGTGTAAGATTCTGATACTCCTTTTACATAATAATAAATAATGGCCAGTCTTCGCGAACGAAGATTTTGGGAAAGGTCTTTTACCTTTCCAGCCTGCGCAATGGATTTTTTAGGTGAGACACAGCATGCGCTGAACTGAGCCCACCCTTTAATCCTAAGGTTCATCTGCCGGGGCCAAGCAAGCTTGGACAATGGCAGTGAGGTCCTCAGGACGTAGGTTTGTTTAGAGTGACCTTCTCATAGATGGATGGCCTCACAGGGCTAATGAGCTCCATCTGCCCGGGGGACTGGGATTCGAACCTGGGTCGCAGCGGTGAGAGTCCCACATCCTAACCACTAGGCCACCAGGGGTCCCCCTTTTACATACACATTTGAAAAAAAAATATTCAAAGAGCATCAAGTTTCCTACAAACATTTCTATACATCATTCATTATAAGCTTTTATAAAATCCAAGAGCAAAACATTTCAGTCATGGCCTATATACTATATATTCCTTCTGCTTTCTCAGAGTGGTACCCCTTTGCATTCCTTCAATGTTAAAGTTATTTACAAAAAGAAAGATAAAATGTAAGAAGAAACAACTACTATGGCAACACTGGTCAAAACAATGTTGCATTCTTCTACCTCCCCTTATCAAAATTCCTAGCTGACAATACATTAGAAAGTAATTTTAATTTTGAAATGCAAAACAATAGTAACCTTTTGTCAGAAGAAGGAAGTGGACGTATCAGCTACAGCTCTCTTGGTAGCAGTCATTAAATCCCATGCCTAAATATCTCAGACTGTTTGCATTCTTAGTGCTGAGGGTTCATTAAAAAAAATCACAGGAAAGAAAAAAAAATAAGATTTCTAAGGGCTCGAAACTAAACCTGTCAACAGGCTGCAGGAAGATAATTATGATATTTTTTTCCACATAGGACAAGGGAGGAGTTGGTCAGATGAGTTGGGCAGAGGAAATGGCAAGCTTTTAAAAAATACCAAATAGCGTCTAATTTTTGTAGATTGTCGGGGATGATTTCATGGAAATCTGCATGAATGCTACAGACATCATGCCCACAACTTTAATGAAGAATCAGAAAATCACAGAAAAAGTAGAAAAACTTGCACATGTTTTGCAGTGCTACTCTCACATTCATTTTTTCCACATCAATCAATTGCTGTCCTTTTCAACAGAACACTAAGCTAGTTCAAACACCCCATTCACTTCTCAATAGAAATAACATACTCCTTAGTTCACTATAATTGATCTGCTGCACATTAAAAGTTAACAGTCATTATGCAATTAATGGAAAAACAGATATATTAACACTGAGTTAGAGGGCAATGATGGCTTCCAATTGGACCTTTGATATAATACAACAGTTCTATAAATTAGAGTAATTTGTTGTAGAACTAATGTGCCTTCACTGGCCTTGAGGGCCAACAGTACAGTTTTATATGACAGATGCTTTACAAGCAGTAGAGACTTTGTTTACATTAATAATTTACATCCATAGTAAATTCTTTTATGCTTTCAATTATCAATTAATGTTTGGGGAAAGAAAAAAAAACAAAACACCCATGTTTGCCATTCCAAGAACTAAGCCAAGAGCAGCAAGTTGCTTCTGTATAATTCTGCTGAGTTCTCATTTTGATTTATTGCTTGTGCATAGAGATATGTAAAGTAGGGGATGCACTTCACATTTTTGATCAGTGGTAATTATTCCCATGTGCTAGCAGTGAGAGTGGCTGCAGCAATTAAATGATCATGACAGCAGCAGTAGCAGCTGTGGCCATGGCAGCAATCTCCTTTTGCTTTTTCTCACCAGAGGAGTCCACAGCAAGGATAGCTCCAGACTCTACTCCGTAAAATTCAAAGCTCTACCGGGAAGGCAAAATAAGACACAATCTGCAGAGCCAGAGAGTAAATGAGTGAAAAATAGAAAAGGTAGTGAATATATGCAAATGAATGGGAGGGAAAATAAGGTCAGTGGAATCAAAGAATTTTTGGTGGGTGTGGCTTGTTGTGATGTTTTTATTAAAGAAAAACAAGAAACCACAAGTATAACAAAAAGGGACACTGAGTACCCCTGACAGCACCCACCAGTTTCTGAAGCACTGCTGTGAGCTACTGCAGACTTCCAAAGGACAGCCTATCAAAAGGCCTGATTGATATTAGCAACCAGTCATAGGCCATTGTGGTTGTTGCAAGCCTCCTTTTCAAGTTTCCTCCCCCATCCATAGAAGTCTGTCTCAGCTGGCAAAAAAAAAATCTATAGTGTCTCGGAGCATCAAATATGAGACAAATGCAAAAGTGTCACTAAGTTCTGGGAGAGTGAGGGGGCTCACTTGAGGAGGACCTGGAGTACTTCATAGGACAAGGTCCCCACAGCACTTTACTGCAGCAGACTCAGATATGAACTGAGGCACCCCAGGGACAATAGAGCATCCTCTCTTTTCTCACTGACCATGATCAGATTGGTTGGGGAGCAAAGCCATCCTGAGTAAAGGTTGCATTCCTGAGCAAAGGTTGGGGAGTAAAGTTGCCTTTACCCCGCAACTCTGGGAACCTTTCAATCCATAATCCATCTTTTACCCACATACAATACTATTAAATTTAATAACTGAAGATATACCAACTACACCTCAGGCAAGGAAAAAATGTATCCACTTTATGGAAAGTAATCTAAAAATAGGAGATGAGAAGGCCATTGGAAAGTATGTCCTATTATGCTCAATTACAATCAATGGATGATTTCCAGAAACTAAATTTATTATGAGTATCTAAACACTTCTTGAATGATTCCTATATTGCAGAGGTTACTTCAGCTTGTTAAAAGCTGAAGTTACTGAAAGTTACTTAAAAGCTGAAATTACTTCATGTTTTGGGGGGATTTTTTGGGGTTTTTTTTTGAGAGTAGGCTTTTTTTGTTTGCTTGGTGGGAAGGGTGGTGGTGTTTAGTTTAACAACAGAAGAGCATCCAGTCCTTACAGCTGCTCTGTGTTCCTGGAAGTGTAACAGAACAACAGAATGTCTTCTAGCAGGAAGCACCCAAGAGGAAGAAAGAAGCCTGTCCTCAAGTGTCACTAAAAAGCTTGAAGGACTGTAAGAACTGAGATGATTTCACGTTCCCTAACGTGAAATGATACACTGTTACACACTGACTGTATAACAGCAGTAGCAGTTCTCTGATCTCATGTCTGATTTCTATCTCAATTGCTTTATGTCAAAGATTAGGAAAAATTAATGAAGTAGATTTGTTTTCTTCAGGGATTTTATGGGTTTTTCAGTCCGATGCTAAAGAAATCCCCCATCTACACTGTTCTGCAAATCCACATTGACCGAAAAGCCTCATAAGGCTATGGGGTCTCTACATATATATACAATGTAGTAAGGACAGGAATGCTGAGCATTACTTTAATAGCAGTAGGAAAGGCAACAAGTACACCTTCTACCATACTTTCCCCAATTCATTATGTTACAGACATATTTTTAAATATCTTGCAGAGTATAGTAATTAGGTGATATTTACGGGTATTTTCCACATGGAACTTGCAGGGCTATACCAGAATTTCTTTTTCCCTTTAAAGCATTAATTGAGGACTAAAAACCATCAAAAAACTTTTGTTTCCGGATATTTAATTGCAAAAAGAACAAGTGAAAGTCACACCCAGTCTGAGAAAGCTTTTATAGAAGTATACACATACACAGCGTGGGATCAAAGTAGAAGTAAACACATTAATGCAGAGTTTGAAGCTTCCACACATTACAATATATTGAAATGTGTGTGTATCCAATCTCCAAGTGCTGAACTACCATTATTGGAAAAATACTTCAAAAATTATTATTCTCTAAAGACTCTATTTAGAAGGTGAAATACATTTCAAGGATTTTTATTCTACACCTCTAGGCCTATCACCAATAAAAAGTGGCAAAGCAGTTCATGTTAATGGATTCTTAATTAGTCTGGGATGCACAAAAGAAATTTAACATAAGAGCAACTTCTAATTCTAAGCTTTAAAACACCAGAGAGTTTCTCAAACACAGCAGCAGCAATGTGTGTTCAGTGTCATAGTAAATAGGAAAGCTGGAAATTTAAAGTTGTAACTGTGGAGTTGTCTTCTGCAGAAAATGAAAACTAATTTCAAAATACAAAAAAACATATGTTAAAAAATACCCCATCACATTTATTTTGCAAGCATTTGCAACAAATTAAATTATATCAAATCACATTTATATATTTATTGATGTTTAAAAAAAAAGGAATATGAACAAAAAAAAACCACCAAATTTTTTCTAGAAAAAGGTCCACCTCTAGTAAATGGGGAACAGTAAGTCCCATTATTGCCCCAGAAGCCATCCAGACACAAGTGTCTGAATATGATTGCAGCCACATGCTGCAGAGCAATCCAGAACTGACTTGCTTCTCATTGCTGTGGACCAGAGGCAAAAGTACTATTACATATCGTGCTTCAGACTGGGAGAGATGGGAGCACATTCTCATACCTGTTGATGACTTGACGTCATACAAGCATGTTCTAACATAACAATTAAAAACAAAATTTAGGTTAGTATACAAGCATATCCATAACAAATTTTGGTACACCAAGATATCACACAAAATAGAAGCCTCCTCCACAAACCGTACCATTGTACCACTCTGCTACAAATCTGAACTGTAGCACTCTTTATGCTCTTTTGTGCTAAAAGATCTTCTACAGTAGCAAGCATGATCTTTTAATAATCTTTTATTTACCGTGATCCCAGCTTTAGCCTCCATCAGGACTACAGCAGAGTACTACTGTACTTAGCTACACTGTCTTTGAGATCACTAAGGGAAGTGAAGTATTCATTGGACACAGGGATCTGAGCTCCTCAGTTTTGCTACATCCAGTCTGGGTCCAAGCGATATAGAACAAAGAAACATTTCTTCTTTAGGAATGTGACAAGAAAGAACAGAAGTCAGCAAGGTGAAATCATTTTCTTGGTAAGCCTTACTGAGAGGAACTGGCAAAGACTGGAAAACACTGTGCTGCTCTAAGAGCCAAGAGGAGAGCAGAGCAGTCATGTTATAGCTAACCTACTGCACCTGTACAGCTCAGTCTCACATCTCCCTCTGTAACATTAGAGAAAAGAAACCCAGTCACCCAGAGCTTCAAATTAGACCAGCAACCTCGAGAAGCCAACAAAATTCATATGAAAGCTTTTAAAGAAGTCAGAGGGTACTAGTTTAATTAATTTTTTTCTTTTAAAGACTAATTCAAAGAAGGCAATAGAATTATTTATACTACTGTGTTTTGCTTAGCAGAAAATACCCTTTTTCCATACGTGCATTTTTCTTCCTTTATATCAACACACCAAAAGAGAAGATTCAGCATGTTGAATCAGTTAGAATGGTCTTCAAAGCAGGGGCAGAAACTAAGTTACAGGCAGATATAATTAAGTCTTAAGAATTTTGATGATGTTCCAAATTGAATAAATGCAAAATCCTCCCACAAGCTGTTTAAATTACATGTGTGTGTGTTTGTGTTTATGGGCAGCCAGATCAAAGTTATGATATCCAGTTTCAAACACAGGTTTTATCTAGTATTTAAAGATGTTTTGGTAGAACCTCCTTATAATCCTGGCTAAACACAAGTTTACTTACTGTTGGCATTGATGAAAACAAAACTTAAATGAGCCATTACTGCGGTTGCTCATTGCATAAAGCTGACTTGAAGTCGTCCACACAAAATCTCTACAACAGCAAAGCAGCCACTAGCAAGTTTAAAGCCAAGGCTCCTCAATGGTAATTTTACCAAGTTCATTTTAAACTAAAATGGGAAGCATTTTATTCAGTTTATAAATCTTGAAATGTTATATCAAGCATTAATGGAATTCATAAGGACAGGGTGGGCAGGGAGTTGGAGAAGAGAATGTAAATTCTGCAAACTTCATGAGAATTGAACTTGAAGGATTTCTGGTGGTATAATAGAAAAGGACAACTCAGAAGATGAAAACAGTAAAAGCCCAGGGCAGAGCATAACTAATAGAGACTGGTACACATAACCAACTTAGAATTTTTTAAAAGTGCTTTGAACCAAATGTTATCACAAATGCAGGCTCTGATGTTATTTAAGGAGAACTGATCATTTTCCCTCAGACTGATGAAACTGAAGTTGAAATTACTAGAGAGGAAACAATAGTCTCAATTCTCATTAATGCCAGTAGGCTTTGAAGAGCTGAAGAGGTACAGAGAGCAATGCTGAAAACTTCTGATTGCAATTCTAATAACAATTCCAAGCAAAGGCATCAAAAGCACTCTATGATAAAATTCAAAATACTGAAATAAAAACAGGGATTTAATTCCTCTGAAATTTTTGTTTTAATAACTCAGAAACTTGTCCTCTACTGCTAGCTCAACATCCTATAAGTTTTAACTTCACAGAAATTATATTAACATATGATATTTATTATATAAAATATACTAGTCCCAGCCACGCTGTTTAACCACCATTCATCCAAAAATAATATGTGACATCAAGACATTTACATAAGCTTTAGCTGGAACACAAATAATTCTGTTTCCTATGAACTCTCATAAGCATAATTGTAAAATTAGGCTCAGGTGCTTTCAAGAGACACCTAAAAGCAGATTTGTCATATTTTAAACCAACCTGGCCAGACCTCAAAATAAGAGACTGCAGTAGTAGCTCAAAAGTCTTCAGCACACAGAAAACATAACCAGAAAAAAAACACTGCTTTATAGCAGTAGCTTCTGAAACTGTATTTATTCCAAATAATTTTGTTAATGTTATTAAAGCTCCTCTAGACTGAATTAAAGCAGTACAGCTATTAAATATAACCCATCTAATTCTAGGAAAGCATGAAGTACCAAATCAGATGTCCATATTGATTAACACTAATTATACAAGTCATCTAGACATGGATGCAAAATAGAACCAAACATTTCTACCTTTTACAACTAATTTAACCTCGACCCTTCAGTTCAGTTTATGCTGTCACACTTGCTAGAACTTCCCAAAGACTAAAAAACATAACCTGCATGTCCTGAATGTGCTATTAAGGAATTAAGAAATTTTAATATCTAGTCTTTTTACTGAAATCTTTCAGTCTTCAAACATTTCCAAGCTGCATCAAGTATAAATTCATATATAAGAAATGCAATAAAAAGGAGATGAATCAAATATTAAGATCCTATTTACCTAAGAAAACAGTAAAATAATTTAACATGAGTCTCCTGAACATGAAACACATGCTAAGTACATCAGCTAATGCAGATACCACAGCATGTCTTCACAGAAATACAACAAATCACTGTATCGAGACTCCTAACTGTAACTTATAGCAAATTCCTCATGATTTTTATATCAGCAGCATGTGAAAGACAGTTTAAGCATTCGGTCTGATGGTTTTTAGTGTTCCTTCTAGATGACATACAGTTTACTATTCAGCTTCTTATTCATCTTCACAGTAGTGAAGTTCACAGTAGGGACTGCAGACTAGAATGATTCCACAAGGAAATGAGATCCAGATGACTTTCTCAAAATGTTTCATAGTGGTTTATAATATTCCACAAGATTTGTTTTTACGTGCATCATCACAAGCAGGGAAAACACCCCAGCTACAGCTGTAATTATAGAAAACAAGACCAATTCTTAAAAGAATTAACATACTTTACATGTTTGCATTTTTTTACTCCTTTCCCCAATATATAAATAATGGCAATAGAGTCACATATTTTACTGCCAATGAGACAGTAGCACAAGTGTTATAATAAAAAAGTTGGAATTACACCCAAGATACTACAACAACTGCTTATTCATTTCTAACAAAGAATTGACAATGGCAGAGGCTAGTCCTCCGGCTCTCACATAATTGAGAAAGGGAAAACATGCAAATACATATTGATGAGACTGCAATTTGTCTTAGAAGAAACTGAAAAGCCTGTCTACTTAGAACTGTAGCTGAAGACTAGATAGCTTTTGAACAGATTACTGTAATGGAAGAAGTGGCTTTAAAGAGGCAGATTGCACTCATGAAGCTTCTTACACGTCTAAAAAGAATCTTTTAGTGTCAAAAGTGTACCTTCAAATAAACAGAGGCAGCTGATAAGTGGAAAAAAAAAAGACCACCACATCTAGTACAGTTGTATCCTACGTGCTTAAATCCCTGCAAAGCCACCTCTCACCAAAAAAAGGCTTTTTGCAGGGAACATAAAACAGACTAGTAATTTTCCTTGTTATCTACCTATGTTTCAAGGGTTAGATTGCTGCTTTTCTCTCCCAATCACTTGCATTTGTGATTTCTGTTCCATGTCAAAATTCAGCAAAGCCCTTAAGAGTACAAGTACTATTTAAGTCTTGTTCCAAATCACGTCTCTAAAAGCTTCAATTAGGGATGAAAGGTCAGGGGTACAAACCACACAATCTGCATAACTAATTATAAAAACCAGACATCCTTAGATGTTGAGATCTGATAGAATATGATCAGGCCTGTAGGGAAGTAGAATTTGGTCTAAAACATGAGTGCTTGTGATAGTCTGATGGTCTACAGAATGAAATACTTTGTGAACCAACAAGGAGTGTGATTGGAAAACAGAGAGAGAAGAGGCAAGGAAAAGAAAAAAAATAGGCAGTAGAACCACTGACAACTTCTTACAGGTCCTGCTTTTGTTTTTGTTTGGGTTGTTTTGGTTTCTATTTAAACACTAAGTATCAAGGAAAGATTTTTTTTTTTTAATACCTGAAATTTATTGCCTTTGCTGTTTATTAGTACGGCTATTTAATGATTGAGATTTCAACACATAGAGAATGGCACAATAAAAGTGTTAGTTTAAAGCTTTAATTTATATTTTACTCTGAATTCAGGACAGGAAAAGCTTCCTGTTTTAAAGTCAAGTTCAAATTTCATGGATATAGAGGGAAGTTATAACAGGTTCTCGTGGCAGAACAGCCATTTACAGAACATACAGAAAGCAATTCTAATTTTCTCAGATTTTAAGACAAGTGCAAACAATTCTTTTAAAGAAGAAAATTAGTAAGCAAATCAGAAAAAATAAGGCTAAGCAATTTAGGATTCATTGTGTAGAACTAAATAGCAAGCTGAGTCATGATTTCAACCTTTTCTTCTTAAATTTTAGAAGAAAGCCAAGGAAAAGGCTAAGGAACGTTTCCAAAGACAGAGTCAGCTTTCAAGCATCCAAGCGAAGTTTCCCTGTTACAAAGCAATAATGGCGAGGAAGGCAGAGAGAAGAATGATCACAGGTCTGGTTTAACAGCTGTATCACTTCCAGTACCAGCATGGATCTGGAAAATGTACTACCCACTTTGACTATAAAGCTGAGCTAGTTTTATGCAGAGCCAGCTCAGATGTATTAAGAATATAATCCTTGAATTGTAACCCCTATGGACTACGTGCTTCAGAATCCCCCAGTTCTCATGATCTACCCAAGTGTGGCCAAGGACTGTGAACTCCAAAGCACACAAGTTTCAGTACACCTTTATTCACCAGGGCACTGTGACAGGTCCCTGCTGCTCCCATGCAGAACCTTGAGCACTGCAACAACACTTGTCTGATTTGAGAGTCATTTCAGGTCCCACATGGTTAATACTTAGCTGAGGCGAATAAATCCTTCTTAAACACAAGGCAAACATTGCAGAGTCATGTAAGTGTTCCTGTACTATGTTCCTAGCATTCCCTAGGTTCTTACCTTCTTTGAGGTATACTCATTTTACTCACTTCACTTAAAATAAACAGGTCCAGAAACATTTTTTCAATCTGCAGTCTTTACTTAAGAGGGAACAATACTATTTCAATCCAAGATCCAGGGTTAGTCTCCTGAAAGTGGCATCCTTCAGCTGAAGTCACACCTAATTAGCTCAAGACATTTCACAGCCTGCCCTCAAGGTATAACAATTACTGCTGTTCAGCAACCTCCTTATTCCTTGTTCACATGGCCACAGGCTACAACACACTGCCTGCTGAAAGATTAAGTGAAGGAAGAAGTTTAAAGAGCAAACTTTAACATATTAACAAATTGGGTTTGGGGTTTTTTTTAATTATTATTTACAAATGCTGACAAAAACTTCATCTGACATTAAGAAAATGTGTGTCTTCATCAAGACATGTGTGACATTCATATTAGAAGTTTCAGCTATAAAGAGAAACTTAATATGATTTTACAAATCCAATATATTAAAAGTATAAGAACTTTCCTTTTCAAGCTTTTCATATCAGCTGTAGATGTGAACACCAAAGGAATTAATGTCCAAAAGGCCTAGGCAGAATTAGGCTCCATTAGTCTATATCTATATAAGCATACTGTAACATCTGCTCCAGATTTACACATCAGCAAAGATGATTATGCAAATAATGAGAATGTAAGTAATACATATGCATTCGGGGGAATATTTCTCCAATAGCTTTTGCTCTTCCATTAAAGCAGTCTACTGTAGGAATATACTACTATGTAACAATAAAGGCACAGAGACTCAGCTTTAGAAAAAAAAAAAAGTGGGTTTTCCACCATAAGTTTCTTTTTCCATAGCTCAAAATATTTATATGAGGAATCATAAATAGCAATAATTATTTGAGGTAGCTTCCAACATAGAGCACTCTAGAATATTTCAAACTAACACATCCACCAAGTCTTGCACTGTCCTAGTTAGAACAGCTGAGACCAGCTCATCACTGTGTAGATGTGACCCAAAACTGTGTATTCTATAGCCTTCCGTGCCATTTCCCAGAAACTGTTAACAATAGACCATTTACAGCAGTTGCCCAGAGCACGCCTGACCCCTCAGGCTATAAGCTGGGTGTTAAGAGGCCTGTGAGATAGGAGGATCCTCCTGTCCTCACACTCATTGTGGAACTCCCCACCCTGAGGGAGGTACTGGGCATTCCTGCCTGAACCTGAGAATATATAATCTTGGGGTTTTGGGACTTCTGTACCACTCCTGGGATCCAGAGAAGGACCGGAACTTGGACTGGACTGCGACCACCACTCTCAACCACCACTCTCAACCAGACTGAGACCGCCACTCTCAACTGGACTGCAATCACCACCCTTGACCAGACTGCAACCAGTACTCTCACCAACAGGTTCTCCCTCTCCTTTTACTTTTGGACTCAGGGAGACCATGTGGGGCTCAGCACAGGGAGGGGGGCCCAATGAACACCACTCTGTTCATGCCCCAGGGTGCTGGGTTATACAGCTGGGGTTTGTGGGTTAAAACCAATTGTTTGTCTGTGTAATTGCATTTATTGTATTATTTTTATTAAATTGTTATTCTGATTTATGATCTCTTTTGAGTTGGGATCGTTTCCCCTGCCGGTTTACCTTTAAACCAGCACATGCACTAATATTTAAGAGGGGAAAGGGATATCATGTACACGGATTGCTGGGAAGCTAATTCAGACAGAAATTTATGTAGTTGCAGTTACATGGTCTTTCTTGGAGGACCCGGCCTTTTAAAGTACCTACCATGAATCTATATTTTACTTAAAAATGGAAAAAAAATTCTACTTTTTTTGTGTGTGTTAGCTCAATTTCTTCAGCCTCAAATCAGACAGAGTTCTGCAAAAGAATTCAGGCACTGAATGCTTGCAATAAATATGGGGTGCACAATTCCCCATCTGCATCCAGGCATCTATCTTAGGATAAAAAAAAATATGCTCTTTACGGTCCATCAAGTGAACTGGCTTACATGCTCATTATCTTACAAGAAAGCTTCTGCTAAAGCCTGCAGGTTTTCATGGTAGCACATTGCATTTATCCTACACCAGCTGTTTCCAAAATTCCTTCTGTTTTTGATTAGCCATTTAGTATCACAGTATATATTTTTACGTGTCTCACTCAGATATCATTGTAATTGTACACAATGCATTTCATCAAGTTTCTAAATACAGGTGAAATCTAAAGAAGCCTTTAACATTTTTTTATTTTTTTTTAAATATTTCTCCAGGTTCCTACATTGTATAGCTGTGTGTTGTCCAAGCTCCTGAAACCTCTGCGTATTTCTAGACCTAAACCTGACTGGCATTCAGGTACTAGGGAAAAGAGAAAGTCTCCCCTCCCAAGGGTTTGCTCTAGGTAAGCACGCTTTAACAATTTATAATTTTACTAATGAGATTGAAAGTGTACATGTGAAGCACATACCACTTTCTGGCTCTCAATTTCTATTCCCAAATACAACTAACGTAAAAAGCATAAAATGTTGGCATTCAGAATGAAATCTAGGACTTTCTCCATCTGCCTCTGCAAAAGACACGCTCAGCGGAGCTGCTCAAGCTGAAGTACTCGCTCAGAAGCGTGTGCACATAGGCTGCTCACAGGCCTTTTTCCACAGAAAATCTGACCCTGAATTAATGTCATTTTTGATCAAGAGGCCAAATTTAATGACTCTCTAGGCAGACTCCAAAGTCCAAATCCTATTTTGGGTGAAGGTAAGAGTACAGAATTTAACAGGTTTTTAAGGTGGAGGCAGAGGGTGAGTTAATTCCTTCTCTTGTTGTTCAATGTCTTATTAGGACGAGACATAACTGCAGTCTGCTTGGGAAAGGCTGAGTAAGAGCCTGGAGATGTTTATATCTACATGAAACCAAGGATATGGTCATAAATATTTCACACTTGTTCAAGGTCTCTCTGAAATTATTATTTATTAAGCAAGTTTTTTCATAAAAGTTGAAAAAGCTAGATGAGGAACATTAAGCACACTGAGTTTCAAATTCATATATGCACCGACAGGTTCCATACCCAGATTTCACAGGTTCCATACCCAGATGTTCCTTAATCGGGAGCTGTCCTGTCTGCCCAGCAAGGTGTCTTAAAATCCCCCAGCAGGAAACCTGTAGGATTTGTCAAACACGGGTTTAATATACCAAAGATAGCCGTTTATTTTTTGCTTTTTTCAAATAATTTGACAGTAACTTTTGAGACATCTGACACATCCAGTTGTCTGTGGTGAGGCACTGGCTGTAGGGCAGCCTCTGTGAGGAAAGGCCTTGGCTGCCCAGGAAGGACGTGGCCAATTCCAACCTCCACAGCCAAGCCCCTTGGGCACAATGGTGGTGATGCTTCAGAGAAACAGATCTAAAAAAAAGGGGCAAAACGCCTGACACAAAGAGGACAGGGGAACAAAAAGCAATGAAAGAAGCACCCCAGTCAGTGAAGGAATGGAAGGAGGTGCTTCGGACACCAGAGCAGATATTCCCCTGCAGACTGTGCAGAAGACCATGGTGAGGCAGGCTGTACCCCTGCAGCCCATGGAGAACTCCCACACTGGAGCAGGCAGACATGTCCTGAAGGAAGCTTCTACCCCTGGAGAGCCCAGACAGGAGCAGGTTTTCTGTAGTCGGGGGCAAGGATCTACACTGGAGCAGTTCTTGAAGGACTGTACCCTGGGGGGGACCCACACTGGAGCACAGGAAATTTGGAAGGAGCAGCAGGCAGGAGCTGTTATGGACTGATCATAGACCCTCAGTTCTCCGTTCCCATATGCCACATGGGCAGGTAGAGGAGTTGGGAATGAAGGAATAGAGTTGAACCTGGGAAGAAGAGGGATGGCTGGCAGGAGTTGGTTCAGCTTTTGTCTTTGTTTCTCACTATCGTACTGTATTTTGAATCAGCAATACATTAGTTTTCTCCAAGCCTACCCTGTTTTGCCTGTGACAGCAATTCCAAAGTGATCTCTGTCTTTGCCTCCATCCACAAGCTTTTGCATCTTACATTCACCAGGACCTGCTTGAGCAAGTGAGAGAGCAGCTGGGTGGGCATCTAGCACCCATCCAAGGTCAAACCACCACACCAACAGATCATAAATACCAGTTTTCTTGAAATCCTAATTCCTCTGTATGACCTACCTGAACCAGTTATTAGCTGCTTCCATCTGCTATATGCATGGAACAATTCAAATTTTGCTAATATTTTCCCACTGCAGAGAATAATTTTTTAATTGTAATGGACATCTGACTTAAATAATGTGATAGAAAGCACTGTTCAGGGTTACAGGCTACACTGGTACTTCATGTAAATGTCTCAAAGCACCTACCATTTAACTTTTTTACAGAACTTAGTGTATGCCTAATAAACTTGGAAGAGCCACTTACTTTATTTTTTCTTAAATTCTTTCTCCATTATGGAAATTATGTTGAACAGTCAGTCTAGAAAAGTTAACCATGACTAAATATTCATTTAACTCCTTTTAGCTCAAACTGGTACAGAACTTTCTCATAAAGACCAAATCTTTTCTTTCACACACACCCACCAGTACAGTCAGAGACTCATTTAATCTCTGCAATTACCATTTTCAATGTCTCGGTAATCCTTTACACCAAGTGCTTTTTGGCCTTCACTCTGCTGTAATCTGGCCAGCATTTTCCCCTGAGGATACCTTGTGCTTATGTGTGCACAAGACAACCATAGTCCTAGTCAAAGGCAGAAGAAACAGGGAAACAAGGATTCTAGGTAGATGTGCATTCATACATCATCAAGCCACAGAAAATACTTGTAGAGAAGGTTGTTTCAGTTAGAAAGGCAAACTGCAGAAAGGGAATGAATTTTCATCTATATAATGTGTAGCATTTGCAAAAGGAAAAGGGTGTGGCTTAATGTTTCCTTTATTAAATTTCTGCCAAGTTTCCTTCCAATGCACTTCTAATATTTTACTTCTTAATCTAGCTGGACAGCAGGAATAAGATCTTTTCAAGCTTCAAGAAGTATGTAATTTTTTCATAATATTTATACTGTGACAGAAAATGGAGGAGGTGCTTTGGGATAGCCAGGCATCAAGCTTGTAACAATATTTAGTTCACACTTACAACAGAGTAGATGTTTTCTACCAATGGCTGTTTGCATTTCCAAAACGACTATTTTCGGTGTAGTAAGAACTTCAAGTGGGGATCAAAAACATTGCTTACTGAAGAAATTGATTCAAAACAATAATATATTGAGGCAATTCCTTAACCTTTTAGAAGTAGCTGTGCATATATGATGTTCCTGATGCACACGCATACTCTTCCTCAAGCAGGCAAAAAACAAAGATCAGCATAAGATCCTGCAGTCTATTTCAAAACAAGATTCTAGAAACATTGGGGAAAAACTCTGAAAAACAGTGAATTGCAATAAGCATTCATCATAGGAAGTGCTGTTGCATGGTTGCTCTTTTTTTGTTCCTCCTTTTCTACAACAGCAGTTTCTGTTTAGAGTATCTTCCACTTAATTATAGTTGATGTCATCAAGTGTGCAGTAGTGTGGGACTTGTATCCTAATTTTCTTTTTCAAATGAAACCTTAAGCCAAGGAAAATCATTCTGGTATTTGTCAACCTTAGGTAGTCTTCTTTTTATTTTTAGAGCATAACTGATAACTTTGACATTTCTTTGTAAAAAAAGTAGAAGTTCCTCATAGATCTCATTCAGCACTTCAATGTTTGTAAATAACTCCAGTAGTTTGAGGGTTTTCTCTTTCCAAAACCCTTATTCAATTCTCTTCCCACATCAGATGAAGTGTCCTTTCTTTGCATTTTTATTTAGCTCAAGTGTTGTAAGAAACACTTGACTTCGTGCCAAAGTTCTGTCTGTATCTCATCGATTCTTTGAATCAAATTTCTTAATTCTTCTCAAGAGTAATTTTTATAAATATTTTCATCTCTAAGTCTCATGTCTTGAGTTAGCCACATTAGCGATCTCAACTCAATTTGCATTTGCCAATAATTAGTTTTGCCTTTCCCCCCTTTCTGAATTTGCAGAAACTGTTTAGTCCAAAATGACTGTAACTTCTGAAATACTTGAGATGCAATTACTACCCAAGGAGAAAAAAACCAAAAAGTCAGAGGCTGAAACCAAGTATGTCAGAGAACATTCAAACAGATTTCTCAGCTTGTGTCAGTGTTGACCCTTGCACAATGTTCAGAACTGCTTTGAACTGCACACAGTTTTGAATGTTCGGCAACTGGCCCATCAATAAGGTCACTGACACTCAAATACACAGCTCATCACCAACACATCTCAGAAGACACAGAAAACCTGTTTCACAAATGAGACTGGTACATTCTAAACAGACAGAAAGTGAACAGACATTCTGTATTTTAAGTTTTACTAGCATTCTTTTGGTGAATACTAGGACCACTTTGGGAACTCCATATTAAATGAGAAAATTCCACTAAGGAGGACAGAGAGGTTGTATCATAGGTATAATGAACTTGGAGAACCTTGTTATTTCCTGTGCTTCCAGGCTGACTCTACATGGAAGGAGTGAGTAACAGCATTTTTCAGAGGTTTTCTTCAGACTAATCACTGACTCAAGTTGTGGACTGACTTCCAAGTCAGTTGAGTGATTTTGTGCTTATCTACACACTCTTTACATTTTCCTTGTTTCTTCTTTATAAGCACAATTATTCTGAATTCGTATATTCATGAAAACCTTATTGTAAAAAGCAACCCTGGTAGTGGTAGAATGAGTTCTGTCCCAACAGACAGAACTTTTTCAGACTTCAGAGGCTGTCTTCTGCAGGAAACAAAATGAAGACAGTAATAAATTTTTTTACAATTTAAAATGACCCACTTGCTTTCTACTTTCCCCCCTTATAAGTTTATTTTCCACAGCCCTTTAAAAAAATACAAAGGACTCCACTGCATAAAAATGCAGTTACATGTTTCAAAAGGGATAGGCTATATTCACAAAGAATGCAACAGAAAAATGGTTTCTAAAAATACCTTGGTTTCAAAATGTGGCATGATGGAAAAAAAGGAACCAGCACTGTCAGTATCACTCCCTGTGAGGGAGTAGGAAGACAGAAGAATTATTTCATAACCACTACAGAAGCTCATTAACAGCTGGGGGTTGAGCTGCATCCCCAACGTCTCTGCTCTCCTGTGGAACTACATTGAAATGACAGCTATATAGTTGTGTTTTCTACATCATGAAATTCACATTTCACCTGATTTCAGACTAGATCTCTTCAATATGACATCCCATTTCTGAGCATCCCATCATGATTATATGGCAAACAACTTATATTGCTTTGCAATCTCACGTATCATAATATTCAACATTAGACATTGCTCAGGACCAATCTAAATGCCCATTTTCCTTCTGCTCTCTGAAGAAGCAGAAAAAAAAGTTCACGCTTCCTTAAGGCTTCTACTGTGGTGAACTCATAAAATAAGGAAAACAGTTATAAAGTCAGAGCATGCTGTGATTTTTTAGCTATGACTGATCTTACCTTGAGGGCAGAAAGACAATTGCACACATGTAATTTAGTATCTAAATACAGGAAAGCTCATTCCTCTGTCCTGGAAAAATCTTTATCTTGCCAGAGGGTGAGAGAAACAGTGGTAAAGTATCTGGAAGTAAGAGAATCCACCTACAGCATGGTACTCCCCTCTCTTAACAGTAGCATGTTTTGTCAGTGAATTATGAAAAAGGCAGAAGAGAATATTTCCCTGGGGCAAATAGCTCCTTGCAAAAGCTTTCTTACTAATATCTGAAAAGGGAAAAAAATTGTTCTCTTTGAGGACCAACAATATGAAGACCACAGCTTCTTAGTTTTGCCCAAGCAAATTTTAGATTAGAGCAGTAGAAATGCATCCTAATGAAGGGATAACAGAAGAGTTGTTCCCCTTGAAAAATAAAGTCCCTAAAGAGGCAACATGGTAGAGATATACAGTATAATGAACAGCACAGAGAAAGTAGGTCAGGAGCATCTATTCAACATTTCTCATTAAATTACAAGTAGACAATGCACCTAAATTAAAACTGGTAACAGAAAAAACTTTTTATGTAGAAATACTTCTTTATACAGTAATTACTCTGTCTAATTACAAGAAACAGAAGGCAAATGCTTAGTAAAACTAACAAGAAAAAAAGGACATTTGCAAGAGTACTCAACACAATAATATTTAAAAGAAGAAGTATTTTGAAAGGAGACAAACCCGCAGGCTCTAAGTGATAACCATTAACCTGTAACAGAGAGGAGCCTTTCCCCATGGCAGGTTCTCTGTCTCCCAAGGAGCTCTCTTCACACCTCCCACTGAAACAGACTGGCCTCTTGGAAATTAATCACTCCTCCAATTAAAAATGTCATTTCCATATTCTTACAAGAAAGGCTACATGATCCATCTGTAAGAAATAATTTTCCATTTTAAAATTCTGTTGCATGAAAAAAGAAAAAAGCTCATTTGTTTTTAAGCATTTCTGAAATACAGGTAGTTCTATTCCACCCCAATTTATTTACAGTCAATAATAGTATTATCAGTAATGTAGAATATTGTTACATACACGTTCTACATCAACTTCTCAATTTTCATTTCTTATCAGCACCTTATAAGAAATTATGTTATGGTTACTGAGAAAAAAATCTAATAATTATCAAATTACAGATTATTAAATTGGGGGTGGGGTTTTAGTAGTCACTACAAAAAAAAATAGTTGCTGGCTATTCCATTTATCTTCATTTAATAGAAAGTGAACATTGCCATACTTGTGTATTTTATCAATCAAACTTTCAGGGAGGATGAGAAAAAGAACAAATACAGTTGAACAAGTCAATCCTTCTAAACTTACAGCCTTATACACTTGGTCTTTTGGTCACAAATGTAAGCATTTACTGTTTAGAAAACAGTAAATATGTTAACATTTAGAAGTGAAGTAGTCTGTCCATAAAACATGGATGGATTTTTCCTGAACTCCTGCTAAACCCTGCTTGATCATTCCTGATTTTGGATGATTTAAGGCAATTTACTGCTGTTCCAATAGCCAAACCTTTATCCCAAGAACAGCACACGAAGATGTTACGGGGAACCGTTTAAAGTGATCAGAGGTAACACTTTACTTACCTGCAGGAAGATAATGGAAAGGGATTGTTGCAAAAGGTCAAGTTAAGTTATTTCTCAAACAGAAAAACTGAAAAACAGTTGAAAGATATTCAACTGTGCAGCAGAAATGTTGTTAAAAAAAAGATAAATTACTTTAAGAGTTATGTGCTGAGATTCATTTATTATGCCTTATACTAAGTTATCATTTTCATAAACCCCAGAATTACATATCTCAAGTGATACAACTCCAACTGTATACTGGCAAAATTTGAAATAAACCCCCAGAAAACCACCTCCTCAGTACATTTTACCATATATTATATTGCAGTCCAGTCTGTATTAGCCACTGTTGTCATGGTTATCAGTCCCATCCAAATTCATAACATGAATTTCTCACTTCCTATACCCCACACACCAAGAATAATACCAGCAATCTATTCCACAGAGTTCAGTCCTTACATTTTTATTTTCTGGCTTGGTCTTCATCACCTTGCAAAATGGTTTTTTTATGTTTGCTTTTATACCTTAAACACACCCAATGTCACGAGAAATAATGAATACTAGAAGAGCTAAATTCAAAAACAGACACTCAGGAAAAACTGTAGAGATAGTAAAAAGAAAATTCTGCCCTCCCTCGAAAGTTTCATCCGCATGGACACTAGCTCTGTAGCTTCTACAGCATAAATAGTACAAATAGCCCCATAGTTCCTAGGTCACCTAACAATTCAGAGAATTTTCTATCTTGAGAAGTGCCATTGAGAATATCTCTCATTATTGCAGAATTCAGAGTTTGAATTTGCTCAGTTTGCCACAGGGACTCGGTGCAATTGATAGAGAACTAGAACAGTAAGGCCTCTAAAACATCCAACCACTGCTGTTCGGGGGACTTGAAACTCTCTAGCTTGTTGGCAGGAAGGAAGAATTTCTGTTTTGTGGGGGGTTTTTTGGTTTTGTTTTTGAGAGAGTGAGCATTTTGATAATTCTGCATAGAGATCCTGGAAATGTCTCACTCAACAGGACAGTAGGGCTTCTAAACTTAAGTCACATGAAAAGCGCTCCTGAAAGCAGTCCCTCAGAGCACACACTACCACCCTCCAACTCCTCATTCAGCCTGTTCCACCTTACCCTATGCAAATCACAGAAGCAGCAGGCCTATACTGCTAGAACCGTATGCAAAGAAAAACACAAAAGGATGTCACTTGTATGGTTGTAAACTGAGGTTTAGCATTTTATACTTTGCCAAAAATGCATGGAATGGAGTCTATCTTACCACTTATACATCAGATTTCCTTTCTAATCCATGAAAACAAAGAGGCCCTTCTGTAAAGCAGTCTGGTTCATCTCCAAGTAAATATCTTAATATCCCACCTGCACTTGTCCTTAGGAATGTTTCTCAAGGTAGTTTGTTCATGCATCAAAGACTTTAGATGTTTATTTGACGTTTATTTCCTTAAGCTGTATGTGAAATCAACACTTAAATGACCACACGCTTCCTACCAAGCTCTGTCACAGCTCATACAAGACAGAAATAAGCTCAGTTCCTCCAGGGAACTGAAAGCAGACACCATAGTAATGGGGTAGAGTTAGGACATTCAACTGCCCAACCTTTGTGAATTTTTATCAGCAATTAAAGTCATTTAGCTATTCCCTTGCTGGAATAGTAGTTCCAACTTGCAAGTGTGCTTATTTTGTGTTTCTTTTTTTTTTTTCTTTCCTGAGCTGGAAAAAGGGTAAATACTTGTTTGAGAACCAGTATTCTAGATAGCAACAACCTTTAATTAATTCAACTTTGCAGTTGTAGATCCCTTCCCAACTTCCTGCTACTGTTTATAAACTTTGGTATTTGGGTTTTTTTCCTCCTGTGTAGTGTGTGTGAATGCAAAAGCAAACGTAAATTAAAGTAGTTGCATGGTAAGTGATTGCTTAATCATGGATACATAAGCCTAATGAGAGGGCAAGAGAGTAAAGTTTCATCCAGGACAGCCATACAAGAAAAACCAATGAATAAGATGATGCATTACTTTCGGAAAGCCTTAGTCTGCTAAGTCACTTCTTTTAATTAGGTTTGGCAGCTTTTGAAAAAGTGCATTCTAATTCACATACTTGGCATGAAATCGGGTATTTAAGTCTACTTTTAGTCTTTCCTTCCATTTTGGTATCCTTCTTCTTTGCATTATGACATGGCAAAAGATCCAATGTTTTCTTCTACTCTTACTCAACATCCTAGAAACTGCTCAGTGACAAAACCTGAAAATATCTTCCTTCCAAGAATAACATCTGTTACAGCAATTTAATAAAAAAAAAAAAATAAAATCACCAAGGCATAATACTTCCATTCACATACATGCTCAACTCATTATCACCACCAGACATCACTTAATGTTACAAAGAGGACAATACATCTCTAAGACCATACCATAAAAAACACACACACAATTTCTATAATTCAAAGGGAATTCTTAATGTTCTGCAACAATTCAGTATATGTTACGAACCCCAGTAAATTTTAACCTTAACGGTAAGTTTGGTAAGTTCAACATTTGAAACCAACTCCTTCTTCGAAAAAAGACATTTCTCATTGTCAAAGGACAAAAATAAACCTAAATGGCTAGGTAAAGCACCATTTATTTGCACCCAAGGAGCACATAAAGATTCTTTAAAGTACAAACGACAGGAAAATAATGCAATGTGCTTCTTCCTAATCTAATTAAAAATTCAGTTGTGAGTTCAGCTGATATCAACCTACTGACATCCTGATCTATGTAACTCACTTGAAAAACTAAAATTCTGCTGAATGTCAGAGATTCATTACAGAAATAAGAAAATGGTTCCCAACACATCTAACTAAGGGTAAATTTATTTGTGAGATTTCCTGTACTGTTCTTATCACTTGACAATTACTGCTGCTCTTTTTTTCAGACAGGAATAGTCCCAGTATAAGTCTAATCAAATTTAGTCAAAACCCTTGACTTTTTTCCCCCAAAGTATTATGAAATAATGATTCAAGAACTGCTTTGTTCAAAGAATAAACCCAGGCATAACAAAAAAATCCAAAAAAATGAAAAAAAAAACAACAACAAGAACAACAACAACAAAAAAAAGGAAGTTTGTTAAACAGTTTAAGTATCATCACCTGAAGTTATAAAGTCTTTTAAAAAAATCCATCATTCCGTCCTGTATCTCATTCTGCTCTCCTAGCAAAAGCAGGTATAGAGAGTGGAGATACACTTTTAAACTCAACATTTATAAATTCTACATGCTGACTCATCAGATCTAGTGAAGTTTTTAAACATTTAATAGCACATAATTCAACAAAAATGAACTATTTATTCTCCTTTCCCTCCCTGCTTTCTTCAGGTACAAGTGCCCGGTTTCATAGTCTACTAAAATGCCTTTGTTTTAACACGAATAAACATTAAGTCACTGCTCAGAATTTAGCCACCAACCCTCAACACTTTCGCTGAGACAGCTGTTTCACTTTTGTTGAGCCAAGGAAAGTATCGCCCAGCCTTCACCAGCCATTTGAGGAAATACAGATTTGTCACTCAGTCAAGTCACAGACACTATTAGTTCCAATTCAGAGATGCATGTTCCCCTCAATTCTGCTTCTTGTGGAGGACTCAGAAAAGGCAAAAAAGTATTGAGAAAATGGTCTAATTCTTCCTCACATTTAAGGGAGGCTGGTAGTGAAGACTGACTAGGTCAGGCAAAATGTATTCAACTAATAAATTTAAATGGGTTTTACCTGTGACGTAAGTGACCACATTAAGAATTTTCCCCACTACTCCATTCAAACATTGATCAAATAGATTCAAATAAGAAAGAAAATTCCCAGTTCTATGCAAAGAAGCTTCAGTGTCCATGCTCAATCCTTTTAAGAAAACAGAAAGCCTTACAGCCATAAATTTTTATCATAAAAGGAAAGTTTACCACAGGAAAAGCTCAAGTTAATGGAACTATGTCTGTACATAGCAGCCAAGCAGTTGACCTCAATTAACTCTGCAACTTCAAAATATATCTTCATAAAAAACAATTACCATGTAAATACAATTACTTCTTGCTATCAACATACAGCTGGGGTCTACTCATGGCAATCATTTCAAAATTATAGACTCCCTAGGTAAACATTAATATGGTGTATTCTTTGCAGTGATCAAGTACTTTTGGCAGAAGACAGCTCTTCCCTGAGAGTCAGGTCCCATGGCATCACAAGAAATCTTCTCCTCTCGTTCTGACCAAAATAATTCAATTTCTTCTGAGCAAAAGTCAAATTAAAGCCTTGCATTGAAGTGACTAAAATACACTTAGAACAGGTCCAAATAACAAAGCTATTCACTCTTTTTTCTCCTTCCATTTTTCCCCAAGTATCTTATATTCTAAAATTAATTTAAAAAATAGAGAAAGCCCTAGACTTAGCAGTTTATCTCCAAAGAATTATAACTAACCTTGGGAATACAACATATTTTGTCAAATATATATTTTTTAATTATGATAACAAGTTTTCGCATTTCTTTTTTTTTAGAGGCATGCTGTTTCCAGCTATTTCAAAAACAACCAGAACGCATGGATGTGAGCACATGGAGTTAAACTTAATACCAGGATAATTTTTTTTTACTTCTATATGGTAAAAAGGGAAAAGAACAGAACTAACAGGTACCAAACACTCTTTACTATTTTGTTTATTTAGCAAGCACAGATACTTTCCCACACAATTAGATTCCAAATCTTCATTCTATATGTTATTTGCACTTTATCTCAACCATTGCGTCCTGTAACTCAGAAACTCTCTTTTATATAAAAGTATACAAATTTAGAGTTTAAAGTTCAGAGGAAAGTAATAAATTATTATAAACAAAGATATTTTGAAGTACTAAAAAGTACATACAGTACATGTCAATTAATTGCCTGGAGTATCTTCAAATATTTCACAAATGTAAGAATAGAATTTCTTTCCTAGGCTTACAAATTAACATACAAAGAGATCCGGCAATTTGCTGTATGTCATAAAACAAAACTGAAGAACAGAGAAATAGAACACAGTTTCCTTATTCTCAGCCCAGGCCCTGTACATTATTGCATAATTACTATGGCTAAAACTATACTGCAAGCAATTTGTGGCTGACAGCAGCCAGACGGTAATTAAAGGACAAAAATGAACAATGCAAATCCCACAGCTCAAGTCCCTAAAATACCTTTTTCAATCCCTAAAGAAATTTATTTAGGTTTCATCAAAATTAAAAAGGTAACTAGAGTTTTTGCCTCCATTAAATATTGAAACAAGAAGCCCATAATAAGGGCTTTAAGGTTTAAATATTAATCATAAATTATCTGATTCTGTACTTGGTCTACAGTTATCAGGAGTCCCAAAGCAACTATAAATATTTCCCCCAAATCAATCCTGTACAAATATTTTCTGTTTGTAAAGGGGAAATACTTTAAACCCCTCCAAAACCTGCATATTAAATATTGTACAGATACTTCGACACAGGCACACCAACCCCCATCCTTCCTGTACCTTTGTTTCACCATAATGATGTCTTACATGATCCTGCTCAAATCTTTTCCTCACATCTGTCCTTTAGGAGCTTTGTGAATGGATATAAAATGAAGTCATGCTCTTAGCATGTAAAGACTAGATATAAGGACTCTGGAAGGAGCAAGCTGGCCAGGGCACTCCTGAAAGCCAAGTAACATCAGCTAAAGCAGAACTGAAGAAAGCATCTGACCCAGTGCCTCTTCTGTACTGTGATTCCTGGGTTGCAGCATCTACTGAAGACATTACGACAAGGATAAAAAGAGATGGTCCCTCCCCTTCAGCATGAAAAAAAATTTTTAAATCATTGTTTATAGTTATGAAAAATGTTTGTTCCCTTCTGCATTTGATGCTACAAAGGACAGCTTCTTACTGTATTAAGATTATATTATTTCTGAGTGTCAGAGACAAGAGCATTGAAATTAGTCAGTGACTTGAGTAAAAATTTGGTCTTTATTTCCATCTATGTAATCAGGAATACTAGACGTTCAGTGATGCATACATCATCTTCCAAGGATATGCTAAAAGCCTAAGGATAAGACATTGTGGTGAGAGGGAAACTGGATACCCCCATGTGCCTGATGACCACCTCTTAGGTCCAAGCTCAGATAAGTGTAACTTCAGAGAGGTTCTTTATCTCTGCTGTGGCAAGATAACCATGTGTCACAGACCATTATCTACAGTTTGGCAAATTCACCTACAATTGTAAAAGGCATTTATTTCTACATAGTAATGTAAATATTCCAGACTACCTATATCTCTCAGTCATGCCTCACGTGTCCTTCGACTTATTTATAAATTCAGTAGCTCACTACTGTGGCTAAGTGAAGATATCTGACCTGGAACATTTTAAACTAAAAGTACCTACTTTACCAGGTTCTCCTTAGTTTTATTTCTACAAATTCAGTTGAGACACAGAAACCCTCTCAAATATAGCCCATAACATGAAGTGACAGAAGAAAATTCATTGAAAGCACTACTGAATGTGGTACAATCTCACCCAAAAGGACTTCGGACTTTTTGTTTTGTCATTCATTTCTATAACTTCAGGAAAAGCAGGTAGCCAGTCACAAGAGCAGAAACTCTTATCCTATTTGACAAGTACAACAGAAATGCAATGTAAACTGTCATTACATAAACTATCTCTTTGTAAAGATTTACACAAAAAGTGCTTAAGCAAGAGGTTTAAGGTTACCTTCGCATGGTGTATTTATCATTACTTTTGCTGCAGTTGAATCACTTGAAGTGTGTACACTAAACACATCCATTTCTGAAACACTACAGTGGCAAGTTTGTTTCCATGGCAACCTAGCAATTGTGGGACGCTTTGGGGGGAGGTTATTTTTTTAACAGATGGGGAAAAAAAATACAATGTTATTCTCAAGCTTAAGCTTCATTTCAGAGTCATTTATATTAAGCCTTAAGGCAGAAAAGTACAATAGGATTTTTTGTAATTTTACCTTTTAATCAAACAGTATAAAGCTTGTTAAAATAAGCTTAATGACATATGATGAGACTAAGCAGGGCTAGCTATGGCAGATCACTCCTTAGTTACTTTTCATGAAATATCTTTTAAAAAATAATTTGAAATAAAGACATTCCAAAGCTTGAAATCTATCATTAAGACATTCCACAATTAATAAAATATATTTATTTTCATGTACCATAGCATTAGTCATTTATCTTACCCAGAAGAGTTAATAGCTTCAAGTGTGGAAGCTTAGGAAGAGATTTATGGTCTAAATAGTACAGAGTCTGAAACAAACCTAGTCAGACCAATGCCCCAAGAGTTTCAAGTAAAACAAACACACATCTGTACAAACACATACGTACACAATATCATCCTACAATGCAGTACAGTATCGGCCTGGTAGACAAGGGGAGAGCAGTGGGTGGCGTCTACCTGGACTTCAGTAAGGCCTTTGATACTGTCTCTTGTAAGACTGTCCCAGAGAAGCTGATGAAGTAAAGCCAGGATGAGCAGGTGGCGAGGAGGCTAAAAGGCCAGGCCCAGAGGGTGAGGATCATACAGTGGTGACTAGTGGCAAAAAGTCCAGTTGGAGACCAGTAGCACTATATCCCAGGAGTCAACACTACATACAATCCTGTTCAACATGGGCAGAGTGTACTCTCAGCAATTTGCTGTACTCATCAGCAGTCTTGCAGCCATCTGGGGGGAACTTGAACAGGCTGGAGAAATAGGCTGACAGGAATATCCTGAAATCCAGCAAGGGGAATTGCAAAGTCCTGCACCTGGGGAAGAACAACTCCAGACACCAGTATATGCATGGGGCGGGGGGGGGGGGGGGGGGTACCTGGAAAGCTGCTTGGCAGAAGAGTACCTGTGGGTCTCAGCGGACACCAAGTTGAACATGAGTCAGCTATGTGCACTTGTGGCCAGGAAGGCCAATGGTACCCTGGGCTGCGAAGTATTGCCAGCGAGAGTGGTGATCCTCTATTCAGCACTGGGGGAGTAAAACAGATGGAACTGTACAAGGCAAGAGACATGAACATATTGGAGAAAGTCGAACAAAGGGTCACAAAAATGATGAAGTGGCTGCAATGAAGAGTTGAAGAAAACTTGCTGCAAAAATGTTGGCAAGAAAGGTGTAGTAAGTTCATGTTTTAACAGCCTTGCATAATTAAATGCTTGTCAACATTCACTGAGCATAAAGCTTTATACGACATGTAGTAAAGGAAAGAAAAGGAAAAGTCCATTGAAGTCTAACCTATGCTGGCAATTATTTGCAGAAAGTGGTAGGAGGAAAAAATTAGGACAATAAAAGTAGAATCATCAACTTGCTTGAGTTGGAAGGGACCTTCAATATTATCTAGTTCCAACCCCTCCACCATGGGCAGGGATGCCACCCAATAGACCAGGTTCCTCAAAGCCCCATCCAACCTGGCCTTGAACACTTCCAGGGATGGCGAATCCCCAACTTTTCTGGGCAACCTGTTCCAGTGTCTCACCACCCTCCAAGTAAAGAATTTATTTAAACATGTAATCTACATTTTTCACCACTTTTAGCCATTCCCCCTTGTCCAATCACTGTCTGCCTGTATAAAAAGTCACCCTCCCTCTTTTTTATAAGCTCCCTTTAGGCAGCCCTCTCTTCTCCACGCTGAACAACCCCAGCTCTTTCTGCCTATCTTCATAAGAGAGGTGCTCCATCCCTCCAACTGTATTCATGGTCCTCCTCTGGACCCACTCTAACAGGTGTGTATCTTTCTTGTGTTGAGGATCCCAGAGTTGGATGCAGTACTTCAGGAGGGGTCTCACTTGAGCAGAGTAGACTATCAGAATCACCTCCCTCAACCTGCTATCCACGCTGTTTTTGATATAGCCCAGGATGCACTTGGCCTTCTAGACTGCAAGCACGCATTGTTGGCCCATCTCCAGCTTTTCAGCCATGAGAACCCAAGTCCTTCTTTGTAGGGTTGCTCTGAACTACTTCTTTTCTTGGTCTATACAGGGCCGTAATGTTTCTTAAAGGATATCCTATGTATTTGCTGGGGTAAATGGATACTTTAAACATTTCAGTTCTACTATGGTTCTGGAAAGAAAGAAAGCACACATCACTTTGCTTCTGAAGTAGCTCAAAAATTTGAGACAGCTTCCATGTTTCATAAGAAGTGTTTTAGATTATTACATTGAGCACTGTCTACTGTAACAAAACAATTTTTCTCTGCAAAGAATGTGTAAAAAAAGAGACTGGTGTTTATTCCTCCATAAGATAAAGGCTCTCTCATAAGTTACAGAAATATTGGCATGGACTAATAAACCCAGAAAAGAAAGATCTCTAACAGGGCTCATCTCTATCACAATTCTTCTTTCTGAAACACAAAGACTCTACTTCATTTTGTCAATCATTTGAATCATCATAGGCACAAACAAGTCCAGTACAAGAGAAATGACAGTACTATATGTACATTGACACACAAGGAATGTTAGACCCATTGGAAAAAAATTCACTGCAACTGGTTCTGAAAACTATCACATAACAGTTTATTCTCTGTATGGAGAGAAATGCAGACACAGTTTAATTTTAAAAACAAGTCTCAAAGCTCTTTTTCCAGGAGTTTTAGAAGCAGTCATTAAAATTAACTGAGAAGCCACAGTATTTTCCTGAAACTTTGTAGCTCTCAGTAATTATTTCTTTTCACTAGCTTGCTTTTATGAGTTAAAGTGTTTTTGATTAACATTACATTCATTAATATCAAAAAATCTATTTAAGCAGGAAAGAAATTGTCTGCTAATTACCAAAGAAGCTGCCAATTAAATTATAACACTTCATTAAAATTACTTGTTAAAATAATAAATCTACTTGAAGTAACACCAGTAAATTTTTTTCCAAAGATCCAGTTTTTATCATGCATTTATTTCTATGAATTATTAAAAATAAATATCAACCATTTATGAAAATAGAGTTACATGGGTTTATTTCTATGGTAAGAAGACAAGTTCTTCCCCCATTTTCTCTGGTTTAGGTAAAGTCAAGTATCTTCAGTTGTATTACTTCAGACTGACATTAAAGAACAATATTCACTCCATTGTGTCTGCTCCCAATTCATTTAGACTAGCTGAAAATTCTAACAGTCTTTTGCATTATGAAACCTGGAAGAATGACCACGTCTCACCAGGGTGAGATAGCCCCTGGTAAATCTTATTATCTCATGTGTCAGACAGCCTTGCGGTTTGACCAGGGCAACCTACTAAATTCCCACCTAGCCCGGTATAGCAGTTTCCCAGCCTTTACACTGTATGACACACAAACCTTAGTCCATATACACATGTATTAGATTGTCTAGTCAAGTATGCAGTGAATGTTAGTTTAGAATTAATTACATGGAGTTTACACAAGTGCTTTGATGACATATTCAAAGTATTCTCAAGTTCAAGTCCAGAGTTCTCTCATATCATGACTTGGATGGTTTATATTTCTAAACAGTCTCAGGAATTACCTGGTACAGCCTCAGGCCAGACTATTCACACTGCCATTTGTCGATGGAAAAAACTGACATAGCTCTCAAAGTATACTTTACACCAATCCACTAATGTTTTGTGACTGCAGGTACAAAGAACTTAAGACGTTATCAGTTTAAGACATATATGTTGGGTATGGAGAAGGGTGGAGATCCCTAGACCGCAATAGAGACCATTGTTTCTATTACAACAGAACCTAAAGACCTCAGGACTCAATCATGCTGGGTACTTAATAAATTTAATGATAGCTTTTAAGCCACCACTATCTATGTCCTCTAGGAACTCTAAAAACTATTACATGAAAATAATATGCCATACTTGAGTTAATAATTCAAATATTTCCCCATTTTTGAATCAAAGAATATTGCAAATGCTTTTCTTGGTACAAGCAGGTATTAGGAAAAATTGCCTTTGCAGCTCCTTTCCATCATTTTCCAAGCTGGTACCAAGAGAGGCCTGAGAGAAGACAGGTACATGAATATCTCAGCACTTGCCAGGCAACCAAAGACTTAACAGAAGCAACAGGAGTCTTTCTGCATTAGACCTGAGCTCTCGTACATGCACCAGAGGGATGAGAGTACATGAACAAAAGAAACCCAAACAAGTCAGCACAAGGAGTTCTGGACAGGCATCTGCCTGTTAATCATCAGTCTGTTCTCACTTCCCCTCCTGCAGCTTCTGCTCAAGACGTTTCCACTTTCACAACTCCAAGCTTTGACTTCCTCAAATCGGTCTCATTGACTTCTTGTCACCAACACTCTCCATAGTGACCTGCTGCAAGGCACACAGAAAGGACTTGAAGAGGAATGTTGGAAAGAAGGATATAAACTGGGGATTAACTGAGGAAGATGTCACAAAAGGGTTGAGCACACCTGCTTAGCTCAGGCTGCAAGAGGCAGTGGTAGCCCAGGACATCAGCAATACACCAAGTGCCTGCACAGAGCACAAACCAGAGCATCTGCATTCTCAGTCAGGCAGTGCCAGCTGGAAAGACTGAATGTTAATTCCCTCTGTGAAAAGGGGGAAATAATCTCATACCCACTGTCCAGTACTTTATACTAGCTAATAATGAGGCAGCTCATAAACCACAGATAGAAGGTGACATTCCTGATTCAATTATCTTCCTACACTCAAGGGCTTAAGCAGACTTTGACAACAGCCAAAGACCGAAAGCTCCCTGTAGTGGTTTGGTTTTTTAGGTCTTCTTCCTAGTAACCAGGTCAGAACTAGGGAAGTGGCCATTCCCAGTATTCCATCCTGGTTTTTTACGTAGGCAAGAGTATAAATAAGAAGGAGAGAGGAGGGTCTTTCTTCTTGTCTTCCTATGGACTTGAAGTAGCTCCCTGCGGCTCCTCCAGCCGTGGAGGTGTGAGGCCTGTGGTTTGTCGAAAGGCTGCTGCCTTCTTTCCAAGTTCGAAGGGAGATGCAGTGATTGTGGAGTGGACTGAGATGTTTCTGTTCTCTCAAGGAAAGTATTGAGATTTCATTTGTTAGTCCTTTATTAGTTGAGTATATCTGTGGGGGGTTTTTTCCCTGTTTTCGGGTGTTGGGGGTTTCTTTCTTATGTGTATATAGTCTTTGTAATTGTATATAAATGTAATATAAGTGTATTTCTGCTCTCTTGGGTTTTTTTCTCTTTTCCCTTGGTTTTTTGGGGGGAAGCTTTTGCTGTGGTGTTGGGGACTTGGCAGGGAGCCAGCTCCAAACCGCCACACTCCCCTATAGTCCTTCCTCACAAATCCTGCTTTTGTTGCCCCCCGAGTCTTCTCTCTCAAATACTTTCCCTGACAATTTAAAGCCCCCACTCCTACATGTCTTCTCTTTGGCTTCATCTTATCAAATTCAGGGTTTTTTTCCCACCACTTTCCCCTTCTAATCTGTTCCTGTTTTGTATCTCCAAACTATGTGCAGAGTACAAATAAGTCATAGATGTAGCTAATAAAGAAGTTTCAATGGATATGCAACACCTGAACTTGAACAGTGGGGGCTTTCAAGGTCTCCTTTTATCTGATCCATCACCATCAGAAATAACTGTTTAATGTTAGAAATAATTGTCAAGTGTTGCTCAGTACCAACAAGCCTTTTGTGTTCCTATAACTACAGAGAAAACCCTCTAATTTTCAAGTCAAATGGGAGAGCTAACACATTATTCATATAAACCCTTACGGACACGCGGAATCCCAATGGTTTCTGAAACATCAAATAGTGTTGGCAGATCAAAACATGAGGAAAATAAGCAATTTAAAAATAAATATTTCAGGCAAACTATTACTCATAAAACCAGCTGTTTCTACAGAAGATATATACATGATTGAGTCTATAAAGCAAGTTTTCTAGGCTTATTGTAACAAATCTAGAAATATATGAAGTATTGTTGTCAGAAAAAATATTCTGCTCTTCCTGAAAATGTTAATCCCAATCCTGCATTATTGATACCACCAAAATTTTCATATCTAGCAAAAATATAAATAGGAAATAAAAGCATTTCAATAAATACCTCTGGATAACTGGACATTTTTGAAGAAATTCCAATTTTACCTTGGCCATTTCCCCTTCTGCTTGCTCCTCTCCCAGCAGCTGACAAGATTCTAGTCTGACTGACAGAAATGGGTAATCAAAGTTTGGTTTCCTTTAGGTACTACAGATCCGTTTGTCATGAAGTCTGCTTTTGTTAACAAAGCCTTCCTAGGTCCACACTATAAAGAAGTTTAAATACCAACCCAAATTAAATTATCTGATGGCACCATTTCTTTTTTCTTGCAGCAAGTATATCCAAACACCTCTCATCAGCCCCCATTCCCCTCTGTGGTGGGTTGACCCTGGCTGAAGGCCAAGCGCCCACCAAAACTGCTCTATTGCTCCCCTTCTCATCTGGACAGGGGAAAGAAAATAGAACAAATGGCTTGTGGGTCAGGATAAGGACAGGAAGAGATCACTCACCGATTACTGTCATGGGCAAAACAGACTTGACAAGGGGAAAAACTAATTTAATTACCAATCGAATCAGAGTAGGATAATGAAAAACAAACACAAATCTTAATAAACACCCTCCCCCCAATCTTCCCATGCTCAATTTCACTCCTAATATTCTCTATCCAGCCTCCCTAGCAGCTCAGGGGACTGGGAATGAGGGTTGCAATCAGTTATCAAACATTGTCTCTGCTGCTCCGTCCTCCTCAGTGGGAGGACTCCTCACACACTTCCCCTGTTCCAGAATGGGGTCTCTCCCATGGGAGACAGTCCTTCCCAAACTTCTCTAACATGAGTCCTTCCCACAGGCTGCAGCTCTTCACAAACTGCTCCAGCTTGGGTGCACAGGGTGCAGTCCTTGAGGAATGGACTCCTCCACCATGGGTCCCCCCACAGGGTCACAAGTCCTGCCAGAAAGCATAGACTCCTCTCTCGTTGGGGTCACAGGTCCTCCCAGGAGCCTGCTCCAGCACAGGCTTTCCATGAGGTCACAGCCTTCTTTGGGCAACCCCCTGCTTCAGTGTGGGGTCCTTCACAGGCTGCAGGTGGGTCTCTGCTCCTTCGTGGAGCTCCATGGGCTGCAGAGGCAGAGCTGCCTCACCATGGTCTGCACCACAGGCTGCAGGGGAATCTGCTCTGGCACAGCCTTGGCCAGTGATGGGTCCGTCTTGGAGCTGGCTGGCATTGGATCTGTCAGACACAGGGGAAGCTCCTGGCAGTTTCTCAGCAAGCCCCCTTGCTATGAGAACCTGACCACACAAACCCAATCCACCACACCCCCCTCCCCACAACATTCACACTGAATACAGTTTGTCACAGCAAAATTAATTCATGCACTTATGACTCTACCAGGGACAACAGCTCGAGAACCAAGACCACTCTCACTCTAGACTACACCAAAATTATCAATAGCTCACGTATAACATGTTCACATCATGTTTAATGTGGTATAACAAAGTCAGCTGTCAAACCTTTAGGCCAGGATAAGTTTCAGTCTTTCTCCAGTGTCAGTGTCTGGAGAATATTGACTCTCTTTCTTCTCTCAATACCCTAACAAGGTAGGACATGCAAATGGTCAATTCTCAACCCAACTGTTACTACACCTAATTACTTTTGACATTGATAGCATCTGTTGTCCAAATGCCTAAGACTGAAAAGGTTAAAAGAAAATTGTACATGGCATCACAGAACTTCTAGTTTTATGCATTTATTTTGAGAAATAAGGCCTTAAAATTTAGCCACAAAACATAAGTGGGCTTTATGCTGATCACTTACAAATTGAAAACAAAACACTAGTTTTCCTCATCACCTTTTTAAACTCTCCCCAGCAGATATGTGTCAAAATCTGTCCAGGTCAAAGCCTGGGTATGCTGAGTACACAGTCACTTAAAAAAGAAAGTAAGTAAATCTCTAGAGAGTATGGATGCTCTAACAATGCTCTCTTTAGGACATTTCAAGAGAAGCTGTTAGTTGTTATCTTAATCCAGATACTACTACTTCAAACTTGCAGTGGCACATCGCTGGCATATAGCAATCCACTATTTCTCTGTACAGCATAAACAAAAAAAATATATCTGTTTGACACAGAAAAATACCAGCTGACAGCATATGATTTACACAAGGCAATAATAGCAAGTGGTTCAAAGAGGTAATGTTTTCCTTAACTGATCTTTATAATATACACTATCTTGCCACTTGGGAAGCAAACTCTATAAAAAGGACACAACAGCAGAAATCTTCCCCTTTTCAGATGACACCAAGCCCAACATTTATCTCCACACCTAACTCTGAATGCTCATAAGTAACTAAAGAAATTGTTATCATGTGTATTGTTTAATTGCACTGTCTTTCTAACATGCTGAAAGCAGAATATGAGATACTAATTGGTAGAAGTTGGACTGGTTTCTATTTTGTTTTAGGAACCATTTGTGGAGTTTTGGTTTGGTTTTCCTTTGTTCTTTTTAACAAAGTTTTATCATCTTGCTTTGTGGGCTTGTTCTGTGGTAGATTCTTTTACAAAGCGGGGGAGGAAAACAAAGAAGTGAGTGAAGAAACACTGTCTCTAAAGATCATCTTTGGTACCCAAACGATGAAAATCAAAAGAGAACATAAATATTTACTGTAGAAAGCTTAAGAGTGGGAGCTCAACTATTCCAATTCTGTTAAATAAATTATCAAAACCAGTAAGCTACGCTTAAAGAATTCATAATATTTCTGTTGAAGCCTCTATAGCATGATAGCTTAGAGGAAGTTGTTTCTTGACAACTTAAAACTGACTCACCTTTAACTGGGAGCCCCATGACAATTCTCTAGGATATCAGAGGGACCTCTAGACACCACAGTAGCAATGCAGCAAACTTCTGAACTCCACACCTACACAGACCTCATGCAGGCCCCCCAGCATCTCACAGTGGTGATTGCACAACAACCACATCTTGATGCCAGATTCCATTGTCTTAACACAACAGATACTTCTTCAAATGCTGGAACATGTAGGCTTTCAACCCTCTTAATACACTATGTGCTTGACAGGCCGAAGTTCCCACTTCAGCACTCTCAAGCCACTAATCTGCCTAAAAAGAAATACAGCCAGATCACAACATTACACTCATCCAGCCAGTGCTGCGAGTATGTGCACAGCTGACTATATTTAGATCAGATGCACAGCTAGTGCCTGCTTGGTCCACTTTCTTCCCTTGTCTAAATTACCAGCAGAAGACAGTCCAGGTAGTCAAGATGCCTTTAGAAAAGTGTCATTTATTGCAGATATTATAGAATGCAATGCAAACAAACATCAAAATAAAAGTGAGAATTCTTCAAGCATTTGCACAGCTTCTGCAGTATCTCCCTATTCCATCTTATCCTCTCAGCTGGCCTGTGGGAAACACCAAATGCATACAGTGGTGTTCAGAGACTGTCAAGTGGTAGAAGCTGAGACTCTCTTTTGCTATGAGGTGATAGTGAGTTACCTCTACACCCCACTTGTGTATATAGATGGCATTGCCATGTAGAGATGCATGTTGAGCAGCATGATATCACTGTGCATTTGCAGAGATGCAAAGTAGCTTCACAAAACTGATGTTATCAGCACTCAATGCAACATGGGTACTGTCAGAACGGCCTGGAAGCACACCATGGCCTCATGGATCCAATAGTCCAGCTACATATGGCTTCTCCAGTAGTCCAGCTACATATGGCTTCTCCAG